>NW_018164666.1:648612-653715 GCF_001263595.1 Phalaenopsis equestris
GGATATTACTTTGCCTTTGCCGGGAGAAATATGGATTGACACACAGCATCAGAGATTTTGGCAACAAACAAAACTTGAACAAATACCACTTTATTGTACTCACTGCCGTATGTTTGGACATTCTCATTCTCAATGTTACCAGTTGCATCCAAATTTAACCAGTTGCATCCAAATTTAAAACCTTCAAGTAAAAACGCTTATGGATCTGCCCCACCTCATACCCCCCTCCTCCGCTCATGAGTACATTCCACAAACTATTGAAACACCGGTTGACACAATGTCACCTCCATCTCCCACTATTGGAGACAATACTCTCTCTGTTCTTCCAACTGATATATTGGCAGATGGTTTACTTGGGTCTGATAATCAGGATAGTATTGAAGCTCGACATCCCCAAGATGCTTCAATTGTTGAATAGACATGCTTACCATCTCTCCAGAATCAGAATATTGTTACTGCTAGTCAGGAGCTGGGGGCTCATTCTCTCCTACATGCCCAACAATCCGTTGACCACACCGATCAGATGAGCCAGTCCTCGTTTACACATCTAGAAAGAAAAAGAAGAATGGAGGCACACCCCGGCTTGGGAACTTAATGGATGATACTCTAGTAACTTCGGGTAATGGAACGACACTCAGCAATTTGTTAGCTGTCTCCGGTCTTAGAACCAGAGGCAGAGGTAAGACCAAGCTGGCTCGTGCCTAGCAGCTTATTTCCTGCAAGCTTTGTTTTTTTTTGTGTTTTATCTTTGTTTCATCTTTTTAGGATGCTAGTATCTGATGTATCGTATGGGTATGACACATTTTTTTGGATCCTCTCATACAATCTATGTATCTTTTCAATTTCAATAAAATTAGCCCTTGGGCTTTAATATATATATATATATATATATATATAATAGTTATATTGAAATGTGTTTAATTAAAACTTATTTAATGGAATTATATATTGAAATCAAGACTCAAATAAATAGTGATTTCGGCTTCGAAAGAGAAAAAATTGGTGAAACGTATGAGTGAGGGAGGATATCGATCCTTGAAACTTATAAGGCAAATGTTAATGTTTATGTTATTATTAGAACAAATGATATAATTCTTTAAATTAATGTTATTAAATTTTATTCAATTAGAAAGTGAAAAGGCTGATAATTCATTGGGGTTTGAGGATGACAAAGAATCTTAAGGATAAAAGGGGTTAGTATTTTTAATCATAAAATTCTTACATATTTAAGTTACCGTCAATTATTAAATATTACTTTAAGAAAATTATGAGTTTTAGTTAGGTGTGTTGATTTAAAGGCCAAAGGGTGTCAATTGAAGAATAAGAAAAGAGATTCAAGGGAAAGCATTCAATAAGGACGGGTAATTATTTACTTATGTCTATTAAATTAAGATGTTATTTAGTAAAGAACTACATTATTGCTTCATAGAAAGTTTTTATCATCGGAAACATGTTGTAAACTAAAGAATTTTTGAAATAAATGAAGTTTGAATGAAAAAGGGAATGGTGGTTTCATTAACCTTAAATGAAAGTAATTAGAAGAAGTGAAATGTAAATGTTTAAGCCATTCAGGCTTATCTCCATATGACACTGATAGGGGATGCGATGTACCCGTTCACAATAAAAATTAGTATCGGTGTATCTTCGGGTGCAATTTTTTGAGGGTACATATGGGTACAATTTTGAGGTTATTTTCGGTCATGATAGTAATTCTGATACGACTCTTAAATAGGTTAAGATGGGTAATTGCTTAAATTGAAATGAAAAATGATAAAATTAAAGTGAAAGTTTACAATGTTATAAAGTAGTAAACTATATTATCATTTGGTCATTCATACATAGTATTTGCATATAAATTTAGGCTTCGTGTCACCTGCGTCTTACAATTTTATGTAAACTATATTATCATTTGCTTGTGAATTCAGTGCTAAAGTCTAGACATTTGCAAGTGACCAATAATGCTGTAGCTGTATCACATTGCTAATAGCGGGCTTCAAGCCCCCAAGATATCGAGCTACAATGTCTTCCTCCGGCTCGGTCAGCTCGCATTTCATCCATAAGTGGTCGAACTGAGCTGTGAATTCCTCCATGGAAAGGTCTCGCAGTTGTAGATGGAGTTTCAGAAACATGTCCTGACAGTAATGAGGCAGAATATGCTTCTCCTGCATGAATTTCTTTATCTTCTTCCATTTGATAATCTTATCGTTGCCTTTTCTTTTCCTCTGCCTCTGTAAGCTCTCCCACAATTAGGAGGTGCTCTTCTTTAACTTGATAGCAGTTAATTTGATCTTCCTATCCTCTGACACATCTTTCTACCCAAAGATCCGTTCTACATATTGCAGCCAATCAATAAATTCTTCTAGATCCATTCATCCCTCAAATTCTGGTAGTTCCACCTTGATTCTGTGGCCTGTGTTCTTCAACTAATATCCCCTCTCTAGGTCTCCTTTGACACTGAATTCCAAAACGCTGCGCTTTTTCATCTTCATCATTAACATCCTCCCTATGAAATCGGTTGAAATTTTGGTATGTTTTCCTCTTCGGCTTTCTCTGTCTCCGTTGAGGGTAAATCCCTCCGGGGTGTCATCTTCAATGTACACAAAACTCCGTTGAAGTTAACGGATATCTCGATGTATCTCTTTCCGGGTAGGCTCAGACTTGTATCTCTTAGGTGGCATGATTGGGTTTTGGTATTTGTGGAATAAAAAATGGTGTTTAGTGGTATGAAAGAAAACTTTTGGTTTATGGTGGATGCTAGGAAGCCCTAAGATAGGTGTAGGGTTAGGCGGGCTCTGATACCAAATGATACCGGAGTTAACGCAAACGATAGTAGAAATATAAACATTATTGCTCAATTCAAATAGGTTTACAACGACTCTTTAAACAAGAAATAAATGATAACTAACATAAAACAACACCAACAAACACCACTAAAGTGTATCCAAAGGGTGGTAGAGGTCGGTTAGGTGGATCGAGATGGCTGGCGGGTGTGGAGGCAGTAAGAGAATGCTGGTGGTAGCGAGGGGGAGGTGCATAAATGCTGGGACAACAATTATGGAGGCTGTCCCGGGTGATGACAATTAGGAGTTGGGGTGGATAGCGACGGGACAGCTGGAAGAGGTTGTTCCCTGCTATCTTGGGCAGCAGCGACACGACGGGAGGGTGAAGGTGTTTAGGAATATGTATAAACCTCGGTCAATGTACCCTTGAAATCCGCATTAGCACTTACTAACATTGAAGCTGCATGACATTGTTCTGGGGCTCACAGTAGATGTTTAGAAAGCAGATTTAGCTGGGGTGGGGTTGTGGAATAGCTAGGGAATCATATTATACTAGTTCAACAACATTTGAACAAGGATAGGCATTATTAGCCGGCTGTCCCACTTTAAAAACGTCGAAGACAACTCCAAAATGATAATAAGCAGGTCCACCACCTGTTTCTGCACAAACTATAAACACACCACCTGCAAATAGAAGATGATACAACACTTGTTAAAGTTGGGAATAGATATTACAATATCGTAAGTATTCAAAATAAAGCTAATGTCTTAAAAAAATCAAATACATATTATAAGAAAGCCTAATAATAGAAAAGAAATCTATTTAGAAATAAATAAATAGTAAATAAGTAAAAAAGAAAAATGCAAGAAATACCCCCTCCCTCACTCCCCCTTGCGGCTGTATTGGTATGGAATCTGCTCGGTTCAAACTTCCTGTGATCGCGGAGCGTTACTGCACATCTGCCCACTGCCCAAGGCTTGGCTTAGCACCCTTGCATCATTCTACGAACTTAGGCCTTAGTGTCTTAATGTAAATTAACTGTTATAGTTCAAAGAATTTTTACCTTTTGTCCAATAGTATTGCTAAGTATATATGCAATAGATGGAAACATACGAACTATTTTTCAGCTGTCTAACATTAGTTTGACGTGCATTAACCTTTTATTGGTTCTATCTCTTTGTTTGATTTTATGCTTTCTTTTTGATTATTTTTTCAGTCTATGTGACTTATGTTAACTAGCCAAATTTTTATAAATATTGAATGGCTGTGCCTTCTATCATGCTGTCATATTCTTCCTTCCAGTTTTATTTTTATTTTAGTTTATTTCTGCTATCGCTTTTTTGAAACTTTTAATTTTTCTTGTTATTTTTTAAAAGAAAAAAAATTATTCTGATTAGGATTTGAATTACTTGTTCTTATGTTCATGAATTCAGTGAATTTAGTTTTCCTACCTTTATAGCATAAATGCTGATGTAATTTAAATATTCATTTATGGAAAATTATGAATTTCAGATCTCCTTTGATTTTTTGAATTCTTTGAAATCCTTATGATTGCTTGTCTTTTGAACTTGAACAATTAATTACTGTTCCTTCTTTTGCGTAGTTGTTGTGACAGCTGTAACCGAATTGGGACATGGCAAACCAAAATTTTTCTCCACCCCAGAAATTATCGCATTTTGCCGCAAGTGGCGCTTACCAACAAATCATGTTTGGCTTTTCTCTTCAAGGTGAATACCGAACTTGTCCTTGTGTGTTTTTTTGTTGTACTTTATTGAACGGTCATATTGAAAGTTAGGATTAAGATTTGTTCTCTTGATGTTGAGGGCAGCCAACAAATTTTTGGTTCTGAAACATGATATTTTTATGGGAAATTGTGCCTCAAATTTGCAAATAACACGTGTAGCATGCATTTCCACAATTAGTATGTCAGAGATTAAGCCGGTGGGTGTTTGCAAGTAGTCTGTATAGTATTTATCTTCTTTCGCTTTTGTATCCATTTGCAGATTTTGCCTGATCTTTGTAGAGAGCTACTGATTTGGAGAGGAATAATTATCTCTTAATTGTACTATTCACATGTAGGGTATACATATGCCACTATTTAGATCCGCTCCAAGAACCAGAGGAAGAGGCAGGTCTAAACTGCCTCGTCCATAAACACTTGTTTTTGCATGTTTTCTTTTTATTCGAATCTTTTGTATCTTTTTGTTGGGATATCTTTGTACCATGTATCGTATAAGTAGGGCATCATCTATTGGGCCCTTTCATACAACTTTTTGTATCTTTTTTTATTTCAATTATATATATATATATATATATATATAT
>NW_018164666.1:653725-666740 GCF_001263595.1 Phalaenopsis equestris
ATATATATATAGGGCAAACAATCTCTGCTAATTTACCAACTTTCCAAATATATCTAATTTGAATTAGCAAAGGAAATAATTCTGAATTAAAAATAAAAATAACGTAAAATAGGAAGGGAATAAACATATCAAGAGTTTCCTAAGTTGTCCTAATCAAATCCTCCGCAAGATCTCAGGTTTCCACACTTTCCTTCAAGTAGGTAATGGATGTTGTAGAGACCAAGCTTGATATTGAACACTGAAAATGTGCTTAAAGGAAGAGCTTTGGTGAAGACATCAACAAATTGTTGGTGTGTCAGGATGTAACTTAGCTATATAATTACCTTATTACTTTTTCAGAGATGATGTGTCTATCAACTTCAATATACTTGATTTTATTAGGATGCACAAGTGGAAATATTGATAGCTGTCTGACTGTCACAAAACATCTGTATATGCCTATTGGAGATACATCGTAGTTTCTTTAATAATTTTTGAATTCATATTCCTTCATAGATTATCAAGTGCGAATGCCCTATATTTTGATTCTGCACTACTTCTAGAAAGGACAACTTACTTCTTAACATTTTCATGTTATCAGATTTCCCCATTCATAGGAGTAGTAACTAGTGGCGGCCTTCTATTTGTGAGTTTTTCAACGCAACTATCATCAGTATAGACTTCCAACTCACTGTTCTTGGTTTTTATAAAGATTGATTCATAACGAGTTTTTTTGAGAAATCTCATAATTCTGTACGCTATTTTGAAATGCTCTTTATTAGGCTATTTATGTGTTGGTTCACAATACTTACAGAGTATGCAATATCTGGCCTCATATGCGGCAAATAGATAAATCTTCTTACCAATCATTGACATCTTTTCTTATCTTTCTTTTCCTGTCTCTTATGATTGGGATTCGTTGGAGTATCATCTGACTTGCATCCAATCATCCTCATTTATTTTAGTAGATCTATGATGTATTTTCTCCATGATATAATGATGCATTTCTTGGATTGTTACCTCCATGCCTAAAAAATATCTCCTGATTCCCTGATTCCTAGGTTATTGATTTCAAACTTTTTGACAAACACTTTTTTAATCTGGAGAATCTTTCTTTCATCGACACCTGTAAGAATCATATTATCCACATATATTATTAGTGCATCAATCTTTTCTTTCTGAGTGTGTTTTCAAATCACGCTCTTGGCGATTGCTTAAACCTGTAGAGAGATATTCTGAATTTGCATACTTGGTGTTTTTTGGAATCATTCACAAGCCTTGTTGGTATCTCAATATACACTTCTTCCAGATCCTCATTGGCTTGAGAGAAAATTTTTATAACAACGCTGACTTTGAATCTCTCAGTACTTCCATCAACTTTATATTTGATGTTGAACACTCATTTGCACACAACATACTTCTTATCTCGAGGGAGTTTAGTAAGAATCTTTGTATCATTAAGCTTTAGTGCTCGAATCTCTTCTTCAATTATTTTTCTTCATTCTGGATTTTCAAGAATTTCATGAATGGATTTAGGAATTTGCATACCATCAATGTGATAAACAAAAGATTTATACGACGAGGATAGCTTCCAATAAGCGGCATGCTCTTGAATTGAATATCAAATGCAGTTTTCTTTGTCATCAACATTCGAAGAAGATGAGGATGACTCATGAGTACTGGAGTCCTCTTTACTAAAAAAATTTTTGGCCAATGCGGACCTGGATATTGGTTTGAGCAATTATGCCCTTGTAAGTTGTCTTCCAATCGTTGAAAGTTTTTTTTTTCTCCTTGTATACACACGAAATTCTTTGTTTTGGACTTTAGGTTGAGTTGATTGTGTTGATTGCGTTGATCGGGCATCCTCAACTGAGATAGGAGGACTAAGTGGAGTTGGTGGTGAGGCTGTGCAGTTGTCATCAAGTATATCTAAAAATTGATTTTCAGTTGTATTCTCCCCCTGAACAACAGATTTGAGGCAGTAGAATTGATTTAAAAAAAAAGTGACATTCATGAACAGGAGTGTAGCACTTATATTTCTTTTTTTTAGTGACATAACAAAAAAAAAAAAAAAAAACATTTTATAAATTTTGGGTAAGGGTTTTTATCAGGTTTTGTATGATTTTGGGAATGGACGTGAACAAAGGATACAAACCCAACGATTTTAAGTGATATAGTAAAAGAGAAAGCTTTTAGGTGAGAATAGGTAACCATCAAAACATGAAGAGGTGTTTTTGTGGGCTCTGAAAATTTCAACTCCTCTCCGAACTCTTATTTTTATTTTTTATTTGTTGTTGAGAATGCTTTGAACTGTAAAATTATTAGAAGGCAGTTTGTATTCAACTTGAGACACCGAGAGATTCGCCCTCATTTTGAGAGGACTTTTAGATATGGTGTTCAAGTTTTTCATAAGCACAAACACTTATGGTTAATTATCTCTCCCAATAATAGGATTACACTTTCAATTACGGTTAGTCATTAAGAATTAAATATTCAACATATAATATTAGCAAATTTAGGATTTAAGTTGCAAAATTTATCACTTAAATCTTAAAGCGGATGGTGAGGGAAACAATGATGTAACCTCATCAAGATCTCATGGTCCCGTCATCCCATATTGTCATGGTCTATGATCTACTTATTCAGAGGCGGTAGTTGGCCTAACCTGATTGAAAAATTCTTATCGGCAACCATATGTTGCGTTATCCAAGAGATCTTTATAGATTTAGGGTGGATGCTTGTGTAAGAGGACAATTTAAGTTGAATTTAGCTGACAGAAGGCTTTTTGCCAATCAATTATACTCTTATGTTTCACAAATCAAAGGGTAGAAAGCCGTTGGAGAACATACGGGCTGTGGTCATGACCGTATTATAATGTTTTCATTTTGCGGCATCCACTCGTTTAGAGGGCTATAGTCGTAAGTTACTTTGTGGTGCCATTTAACTATAGAACCACTCAGACATAAGATTCGAGTCACATCCTTACTAACATGCAGTTTCTTTGATTGTGAATATATTGGTGCATTTGATAAGACATTCATTTTTGTGAGCCGAAGTTAATTAGGAGTTTGTCACTCTCGACAAACTATTATAGTTTGCTTTAATTTTTTAAGTGATTGATTTTATTTGAATATTTTAGTTGGTTATTTTGAAAATCTTGATTTTAAGAATTGAACTCTTCGATTGAAATTCATAATCAACATGACCATCATTGGAGATTTAAACATTTAAACTTTTATATTTGAAGAAATTTGAGTTTGTTAGTTTAGGCTTTTTAAGATATAAATCTAGTCATCTCATGTTCTTATAAGGAGGGTTTGCTGATTTGGACTTATAAATTCTTATTTTTATGAATTGGATATGTCTTATTAAATTTGTTTGATTCATTAATTCCAGTCTTTGCGAAGATGATTATACTAGTTGGATAGGACTACAACCCTGCCCTCTAGACAGGGAAACCCGATGAGAGTTTACATAACCAAATTATGTCGAGTGTGATATCACTATAGAGATTTTATAATTTTAAAATAGATAGAATGTTTGAAAAGTAATTTTGTACACCTTTAAAAAATAATAGAGATTTGAGTGAAGATTTTATTTTAACCTACATAGCATTCTCAATCCCTTCAATTTAAAATACTTAGTTTATTTTGGTGGAGTACATGAGGGTGTTTTTTGTTAATATGCATACATCTTGATGCCTTTGCTTAATGTGATTTTATGAATTTTGGCACACTTATAAGATGTGATTACATAATTTATTTTCTTGTAATGTATAATTTGATATTTCAACAAGGACACAAGAATTAACAAGTACTTACAAGTCTTTTGAGATACTACATTAGAGTTGAAAAATATTTTAAAAAATATTACGTGTTTTAAAAATATTACCAACTTGTTAGTAACACAAATATTATTGTGGTAAGGATGTATGTGCATAGTCTGAATGTACAATTGATAGCAAAACACACATGCATATATATATATATATATATATATATATATATATATATTTATATATATATAATATCCACATTCAAATCAAAACACTCAAGGCATGCCATGAAATTAGCCAAATTTATATTTAATTTATGTTGATATTAGAGCTTTTGGAATACATGTAAAATCTCATTTTTAGCTCTTTAAGGATTGCCTTCTATTCGTTAGGAAATTATATTGAGAACTTGGTGGCAAGCTTTTAAAGTTTCAAAAATTCTCAGCCTGAATCATTTTGAACCCTAACAGTCTAAATTTTAAAGCTAAAAAATTCAAATAGTTTTAATACATTAGGAGCCTAAATTTTAATGCTCAAATTTTTAAATACTTTTAAGCCTTGGAGCCTGTGTTTTAAAAGTCCAAAATATTAAATATTTTTGAAACCTTAAGAGTCTAATATTTTTTGAAACCTTAAGAGCCTGAGGGCTTGTTTGAGATCACTTTCTTTTTTATTTTGTTTTGTTTTTAGTCAGTTTTATTTTTCTTTTATTTTATGTTTTCTATTTTTAGAAGGCGTGTTTGCTATAATTATGATTTATACATTTTTTTAAAAAAACTATAATATGTTTGGTTGGATATTTTTTATTTTTCTAAAGAAAAAACTATACTTCTTATATGACGGTTGTGACCACTTGCGCTCCAGTATTAAGCTTTGCCTCGTATGGCATATACGACGTCTTTGTTGCTCAACCCAACACAAAGCATTATCTTTGGGCTAGCAGACAGTGTGGAGGCTTGGGAGGCGGCTACAGCGATGACTGGTGGTGCCGGGCGTCGTTGGGTGGACAAAAGGTGGCAACGGTGGCTGACATCGGTCGGTGACCAAGAGGTTGTGGCGGGCGGTAGGCGATGGCGGCTGCGCGGGAGCCAGTGGTGGCGACAACTGCCGTGGTGGTGGTCAGTGGCAGCTGTTTGCGATCGACTATTGACGGCTGGCAGTTAGTGGTCGGCTGTGGCGGTGTCCAATTGTTGTGGCGTCGGTTGGCAATGGTGATGGTTGGTGGCCGACGACGACGATAATGGCTGTGGTGGGGGGTTGTGGGGAGGCAATTGTGGCGGTGGGTGGCGATCAGGGTGGCCGGTGGTGGTCAACAATCAATAGTCGATGGTGGCAGGTCGGGGCAGCAGTCGCGGTGGTGGGAGGTTGGCGCAATTGCTGTGGCTGGTTGGTGGCGGTGGCTGGGGCTGCGTTCGGTTGGGGCGACGAGCAACGATCGATAGTCAGCAATCGATGGTGGCCAACTGAGGCAGCAGTCGCGGCGGGCGCGGCCGAGTCAGCAATCGATGGTGGCCAACTGAGGCAGCAGTCGCGTCGGTCGCGACGGTGGTCGACGGGCAGGCGGCGATAGTAGCAGTGAACGATGGTCGGTTTGCGAGCTATGACGACAAAGACATTTAGCGGCTTTCGGCGGTGAAACTTGCACTTATGGGTGTTTTAATAATAGGCAAAAACATATTTTTTCTTTTTTGAGTATTTTAAAAATAGAAGTGTTCTTCTAAAAAATAAAAAAATTGAAATAAAACAAAAAAAAAATAAGAAAACACAATTTTTTTGTTTCCTATTTTTTGTTATAAAAAAAAACAAAAACAAAAATTGATTTCAAACAACCCATAAATGTTAAAACTCCACGATCCCATATATTTTGACACCTAAGATCTTAAATTTTAAAAGCTCAAAATTTTGAATTATTTTAAAATTCAAATGACTCACATTTTATTATTTTATTAATTATTTTATAAGTTTGAGTATCCAGGGTTAAGGTGGTTTACCATTCCAATTCACCCTGAAATTTGACAGCCTCCCGGTGTCAACCCCATTAAGGGGCACCGGGAGAATGTCATGCTTCCCAATTGTTTTAAAAGATTTGCTGGTTAGCGTTGGGAGACACTGTGACCAGAGCGTAAAACGGCGTATTTAACCCACAATTTTAAAAGAACAGTCATTCAATGTACCTGCAAGAACTGTTAAGTCGCAAAACATTATTTTACTTTTACCAAATGGTACTTAATTTTCACGGATGGGTACTCGTGTTTCTCAAGGACGGGTATTTGGAAAACCTATGAATTTATAAATATTTTGCAAACGAGTCTGCGATTCCTTAATTCACAAGGCTTGGTACTCGTGCTTCCTCGAGTTGATATTTTAAAAAAAAATTTCCATTTCGACCTATTTCAATATATCTTTTTTGAGCTTCGGTGTTATTGACGACGATGAACCTTTATAACAGCGACGACGACAATAAAATAAAAATACAACATAAGCTTTCTTTTTCTTGTTATACAATTACAACACATATAATTTGAACAGTAAAATAAATATGGGCTCAATTCTATTTAGCTTTGCTAGGTGGTGGCTTGGGCAGAGCTCAAAAGTGGGTTCAGTTTAGCTGCGAGGGAAGCAACTTGGTGTGTGGGCTAGGGCAGAGCAGACGCTTTTGTTGCGGCTTACAAGCGCTACGGCTTCCACACAGGTAGGATTTGGCGACCTTTGTATGTGCGATAGTGAGTCGTTCTGTTTGGACGAAAGAGGATGACATGAACATGATTGGGGAGGTGCGGCGGAAGGAGGAGAAAGAAAGTAACATGTGCAGAGGAAGTGCTCGGGTGCGAAGGCTAAGGCAAATCGATTTTCGTGCGGGTTTCAGTGGGTTGGTGTCACATGACAATGGGAAGGAGCACATTACACGATGTGGGTGTTTGGGTATGGCATTGTAGGGATTGACAGCCGAGGCTGCGATTTCCTTGGTTTCTCCGTATGATTTAAGCAGGGAGGATAAACGACGTCGATTGTAGAGGGGAAACGAGGGTGTCGATTGCGGTTAGAGTAGGAGGAAGGAGGCGAGAAGTAGTGGAACAATGGGTCATGAGATCCGTGTGTGACGGGAGATGTGCGACTGCTGGCTAGGGCAAAGAAGTTTAATAGAGGAAAAAATGAAGTAGAGGGGTCTTGTGTCATTTTGAATTGAGCCAAATGTTGTGTAATTGTGTGCGGGAAGAAGGAACAGTGGATGGTTCGTTAGTGTACAATCAAGGGCGGGAGCGGTTATGGCATTCATGCTGGAAAAAGTAATTAATTAATTATTTTTTATTTCCTTTTCTCTTTTTTTTATTTATGGTCAATCGTTTTGAAGTTAAGTACCCGACCAGACATTCAATTGATATGGTATGTTATAGTAAGAACTGTTTCCCTCCAAATTTTTTTGGAACTTGATGATACATTATAATTGAGCGGAACTCCTCAAGGAGATGTCTTTTCTTTCTCTCAACTATCCCTTTTTGTTTTGTGGTATCAATATATGAACTGACGTGATGATTCCTTTTTTTGAAAGATAGAACCAAATGATTACATTATCAGTTTTGAGGACCTGAATTTTGCATTGGAATTAAGTTTGAATCCTGTTATGGAAGGTTTGAAAGATTTGTGTTATTTTAGATTTCTCATTTATTAAAAAATACCCAAGTTGTTCTAATCTGATGTTTAATGTATGAGACAAACCATCTAGCCCCACTTCGGGTTTTCGCCTCTGAAGGTCTCCAATAACCACTGTGGATGATGAAAAAAAGGCTGTGAGGGTTTATACTAGGTCATGAAATAACTATTTCTAATATGTTTGACAAGTTGACGAATCTCACATTGATAAAAACTAAGATTTTTATGGATAAATAATGAGGATTTGATTTTGCAATATAATTAAAGTTTGGATGAATCGTGCGATAATGCTATAATATGACCTGTTTTTTGGTAGATATAGACTCAACAGGTGCAGAAATTTGAGGTGAAAATAGATGCGAGAGAGAGAGAAAGTAGGTGCTGGCACAAGGGAGGACCTGTAGGCTGGCTGACGGCTGCAGGGAGGATTCCGGTGTTAGGACGACTATTGGAGAAAATTCCCGCTGCTAGTTTCGGTTTTTGCAAAGAAGAACTGCCTGCAGGGAAGAGTTCTGACTGCTGCAATGAAGGACTAGAGTTCTGGCTGCTGTTGCTACGTATGCTGCCGTTACTGCTGCAGGAAACGTAGTCTGCCTACAGAACCTGAACAAAAACTGAACAGGGGAATGCTGGCTGGCTGCTGCTGGTGCCGCTTCTGCTTGCTGGTGTTATCCGGTAGCTGTTGCTGCTTTCCGATGGCTGTTGCTTTAGTTGCTGTGGCTGCTGTTGCTATAGAACTCTCTCAGCCTCTCCTACCAATAAACCTACAACAAGGAGTAATTTGGCGGCCTACAGGGAAGATTTTTCGGTTGTAGGAAGGAATTTAAGCTAGAGGAGGGGACTGCATCAAGGAATTCCGATTGCAGTGAGGAGTTTCGGCAGTGGAGAAAAATCAGAAAGAAGATTTTTGCTGCAGGAAGCTAGGAAGGTGGCCTGCATGGAGAAAAGGGGCCCGCAGGGAGGAGTTCCCACAATAGGAAGGGGATTCGGCCAGGAAGGTGGCCTGCATGGAGGAATGGGGCCCGCAGGGAGGAGTTCCCACAATAGGAATGGGATTCGGCCAGGCAGCAGGAGGCATGGTGGCTAGGATAAGATCTATGACTCTGATACTGTATCGAGAACTGATTTGGAGAGGAATATGTCACTTTTAATTGTATTATTCACATGCAGGTTACATATATATAGAGAAAACAATTTTTCCTAATTTATAAACTTACCAAATAAATCTAACATAAATTAGGAAATGAAATAATTTTGAACTAAAAAGTAAAATAACATAAAATAGGAATGGAATAAACAAATCAAGAGATTCCTGAATTGTCTCATTCAAATCCTCCACAAGATTTCATATTTCCACAATCGTTGGGGCATGTATGACTTTATGCTCATTATGGTGTGGTTGTGGTGGAATTTGGTATTTAAATATTTGTGTGTATGTGTGGGCGTATAGGCCTTTGTTTGTTCACACTTATTTTGAAGCATACAAAAGGCATCTATATTATTTTGTACTTTATATACATGAACTAAGAAACATGTAAAATTTTGCACCTATTCATCAAATGTGTATATTCTTCTAAGATAATTATAGTTGCGTTTTTTTTGAGGCTATATGCAATTCTTTCTTTACTCGTGGTTTTTGATCTTAGATGTTTGAATCTTGCAAACATGAACGCATATCATTAAAACTTTTTTTATCAAGTCTATTGTATTCATAGCCTCATAGGTTATGCATCTATGTTTGTAAACATTTACGTTATGTGATTAAAAGTTCACAAGTTCCTTTGTGAACGCAATTTTTTTTGGGAGATTGATGCCCATACCACCAAAATTTACCCTATTTATAAAATTGCCATCAGTCCAAAAAGATGAACTAACAAACATGTATTTGCTTGTTCCACAATCAAACCACTGGGACTTTGAAAAAAATGAAAAATATGCATATTGTGAATTTTGCAATATTTGGGCGTGAACTTTAAAAATAGAGGTAGGAGGAATTGGTTTTATAAACATTCATGATTTGAGGGGTATAGATGAAATCGCCTTGTTTTTTTTTTCTTTTTGGGCTCATATGTGCCTGTCTTTTAGCTTGCAACTTTTTCAGTCTAAATATACTTTGTTTCATATAAGTTAGTTCTAGTTGTTTTGCTTTAATGTTTTCTTCCAAATCACTTGTCTGGTTTCCACCTCAAGGAAATCTGTCGCATCCTTCTTTGCCGCCTATGATGCATTATGTGAAGAGGGAACTGCCACTCCAGTCTGTAAGGCTCTTGATGATATTGCTGACATATCTGCGCCAGGTAAATAATTTGGATCGACTTTCTTTCTTGTAGCTTTGACAAACACATAATTTGCTGATGCGGCGTAGCTGATTTTGCTACAAAGTTATTACTTCTCGAACCTCTTTTAATTTGTGGTGGTGTTTATTGTTCAACTTATAGGGTCAAAAGATCATATAAAATCTCAGGGTGAAATATTGGAGGGCTTGGTTGCTCGTGTCGTCAGCCATGATAGCTCTGAACAGATGAACAAAGTTCTAAAAGAGTACCCCCCTCCATCCGTGGATGGACGTAAGCCTTTTTTTTTTTTGAATTATGGAAAACTTTTTTTTTTCACAGTTTTTATAGGAACTATACTTATCAGGGAAACCGTTATGATGCTTATATATATAGATTAGGTGAGGGATGCATTCCCAACTCCCTCACCTTAAATGTTTCCTTGCCACAAAAAGAAACATTGGAAAAGAAGTGTAAAGAGGTGATCTTGTGATAAATTAATTTGACATCTGCCCCTTGGTTGCATAAGAATGCTCCGGGATCATTTTTATAATCATTTTTCATGATCTTTTCATCATCCTTATTTGAGTCTATCTTTGAAATGCTGATCAACAGATATCTATTTGATCTTGATGTCAACATGATATTTTGTTTTTTTAACCTGTGATAAATTTCTAGATGTTGCACAAAGCACGGATTTTGCCAACAAAGATTTTCAAACTTTTTGTGGTACTTTTATTTTATTGATCATATATCAAAGAAGCACCGCAGTTACACTTTAGAAAATCTCTTTTGTTTAGAGCTTCTACGCTTGTGTTGTAGTGCAATGCGTGCCCCTGAACTTTGACTCAAAATGGTCACCATTTCTATTTTTATGCTCAGTTCACATGAATATCCTGGAAACCTGAATTTCTTTTTTGTTTATTTTTGGTGAAATGGACTTACACTCTGATTTCTTATTGTTTTGCTAGATTTGTGGTAAAGATCAGCAAATTTCCCTTTATTGTTCGCGTTATGATCGGTTGGAAAAATGGAAACTCAGTTTATTGAATTTGAATCTAAAGAAGGCTCAATTGGCCTCACAAAATGGTGAATCATGTGACAAGTAATCAATCCCTGTTTATAGATATAATGCAACAATGAAAAGACTAAATGATTAAAATTCAAATCTAGTCCTAATAAAACAATCAATTCAAATATAATATTATCCCAAAGTTTAATCTAACTTTATAAAATAATCCTAATTTAAAAAATCGATTAAAATAATGGACATAGACAGGCCTGAAAATTGTTCTGTTTCAACTCCATTGTATTTTGGTTTTCCAATTTATTGTTGACGCACGACCAACTGAACCTTTATGGATTGATTTAACTGATTGGTGAGCCGCATTGCAATAATTCTCTTGGAGTACAAGAACTATTCTCTGTGGAGTTAATATCCATATGGTTTTCTTAGATATCAGTTGCTAGCTTTTATGGTTCACCCTTGTCATCCTTGTATTATTTGAGGGCGGATTGCCTTTCCACTTCGCCATAAATTTATTCTTAGCATTTCTCCAACGCATATGGAAGGGACCACAAGTACTTGCTTGCAATTTTTTTCATCCAGTTTACACTAAGTGTTTGTGGGACCAGAATATTATTTTGTTATAAATCTAAAAATTCATATTTACATGTCTCAATTGCACCGGATTGGATAGGTTAGGGTTACTGGAATTGTTCACCAAGGCAGATGCGACAGGAACATTATGATGAACCTATAAAGATTGTTGGATTATTGACAAATTGATACACCCCGAATCCATAATCAGCGAACAAATGACACAAAATAAGTGGAAAAACCCAAATTATGGCTGATTTTATTGATCTTCAAGCAAACAACAAGATATAAAGTTGATCTACAAATTGAGAGGTACATCATTTCTCCACAGAATGTAGACGCTGCGAGGAATAAGACTACAAAGGGAAAATTGCAAGCAAACATAACATAAAACAAACCATAGCTATTTAGCCCTAATAAATACCCCCCGAGGTCCTTTTAAATTTTCCTCCAAACCCCTTCTCTTTTACGTGATTAAGCGTAACAGCTGGAATCATCCTTGCTGCTTTTAGGGTTTCCACCACCTTAGTTTGGACCGGCTGGGTCTGACCAGCCCAGACTGGTTCCTCCTAAATCGATGTGTTTGCAGATTTCTGTCTAATACAATAGATTTTGGAACACCATGCAAACAAAACACTTCCCAGATGGTGACTGACACAACAATGTATGGGTGACATAATGGAATGAAATGAGCATACTTGCTCAGGAGATCCACTACCACTAATATCACTGCGAACCCTTCTAATTGTGGCAGCCCTTCTATAAAATTTATCGTCACCTCCTTCCAAACCTTCTCAGGTAAAGCTAGGAGCTATAGTAATCATTCTGGCTCCATAGTCAAATACTTGTGTTGGTGGCACATAACACACCTTGCCACCATATCCTCTACATCATTACGCTTTCTTACACAGTATAATTCTGCCGATAGTTGACTGTATGTATTATGTACCTCATAGTTTCCCCCAATTGCACTACCGTGAAACTTTTACAATAGTTTGGGGATATACTTTGATGGCCTCTACAACATGAATCATTTCTGGTAAAGTAGCTGTTGCCCCTCAATTCATATTTTTGATGACCGTTTGGATTCTGTAGCAACTTTACCCGTATTTTCCTCAGCCCTTCATCCTGCTTGTTCTCTCGTCTCAGGGCTTCCCAACCTAAGGACCTAGGGTACCGATAATGCTGTCAACTAGGGCTCCTCCACCTTTATTGACAATGAATTGCAACTTTATTTTATAATCTTGGCCGGTAGCTAATCTCAAAATCATATCCTAGTAATTTGGATATTCATCTCTGATGTTTCTCAGTCATCATCATCTGCTCCAAAATATATTTTAAGCTCCTCTGATCTATCATGGCTAGAAAGTGTCGCCCCAACAGGTAGGACTGCCACTTCTGAATGACCGAGATAATAGCCATCAACTCTTGCTCGTACACCTACTTGAGTGTCATTCTGTAGTGAGCACCTGAAGTAGGCAATCGACCGATGGCCCTGCATGAGTACTGCTCCCAATCCATACCCTGATGCATCTGTTTCTACCATGAACGGTCTACTTAAGTTTGTAAGTGCTAATATCAGAAAGTTGGTCATGGCTCTTTTCAGATGTTTGAAGGCCTGTGTTGCTTTCCTTCACTTGAAACTATTTTTTTTTTCAGCTGCTCCTTCAACCATGCTATCTTCCCCCCCCCCCCCCCCCCCCCCCCCCCCCCCTCCCCCCATCAACGGTCAGGCAT
>NW_018164666.1:666948-799112 GCF_001263595.1 Phalaenopsis equestris
CTTCACCCATCCTATCTCCCCCCCCCCCTCCCCCCCCTCTCAGAAATTTCCAATATTTGGTGAGACCTAGGAACCTTCTCAACTCCTTTAAACTCCTTGGTAAAGCCCATTCCTTCTTAGCCTCGATTTTGGACTGGATCGTTGCTGCTATTGCCTTGGTCACCATGTGGCCTAGGTACTCCACCTATAACTGTGCCAAGAAATAGTTCTTCAAGTTGGTGTATAACTAATGCTTTCTCAATGTCTCCAAGACTATCCTCAGGTGCCACACATGCTCTGTTTCTGTACGACTATATGTTAGAATGTCATTGAAGAAGACTAGGATGAATTTTCTGTGAAAAGACTGACAAACCCATTTATTAGACTGAAATGTGGCCGGAGCATTGGTGAGACCAAACAACATTACCAAGAACTTGTAATGCTCTTCATGTGTCTTGAATGCTGTTTTGTGCACATCAATTGGATTCATCTGGATCTGGTGGTATCCTGCTTTATGGTTGATTTTGCGAGAAAATGACTGAACCATAAAACTCATCTAGCAACTCATCAATCACAAGCATAAGAAAGTTTATCTAATACAATTTCCTTGTGCAAAGCTTGATAGTCCACCCAAAATTTTCAGTTACTATTATTTTTTTCACCACCGAATTGGAAGAGTGGCTCATATTGGGCATGCTAATTCCAACTTCAAATATCTGTTGGATCAACTTCTCTATCTTATCCTTATGAATTTGAGAATATCGATATGATCTTATATTGATCAGAGGGACACCTTCCTTTAAGGTAATGACGTGCTCATGCTCCCTTAATGGCGGTAATCCTCCCGGTTGCTGAAAGATGTTGGAAAATTACTGCACGAGTTGCTGGACACCTTCGGGGAATTCTTCTGACTCGGTATCTCGAATTTTCTCCATGCTTTGCAACTCCACCAAATAGCCTAACCTTGCTCCCCATAGCATCATGACCACGATTTTGAGTGAGACCATGCTTTTACATAGGTTAGCATCACCTCTCGACACAACCTTCCTATCCTCCACCTTGAACTTCTTCATTAGGGATTTTCAGTCCACCTTCTCCACAAGCGTCTGCAATTACTTCATCCTCAGAATCAAATTAGTTTTGTGCAAGTTCAAGGGATAGAAATTCTCCATCATATGTTGACCACGTAGTGTCAAGACTAATATTTTGCAAATTTCTCGACTTTTCTCTTCCTTCATTGTTTCCATGATGACCCCAAAGCTCCCTGTATCTACCAGCTCCAACCCTAGCTGATCCACGACTTGATTTGATGTGTGGCCCCACTATCCACCAACGCCACAATCGTTTGCTCCTCAATCCGTCCCTTCATCATCATAGTGTGATTCAGAGTAAATCCCGCTACTGAATTGAGGGACACCTCGCTACTTCCAAGTGCAAATGCTCCTCTTCCTCCATCGTGTTTTTGTCAAAATCTTCACTATCTATTTCCTCTTTCTCAAAAACGAACAGGACCCGAAGCACACGCTCCTTGTGGCGGTGGCCTGTGGCATACTTCTTGTCACATTGGAAATATAATCCTTTCACTCTCTTATCCTGCACTTCTGTCTCGATGAGATGCTTGAAATTGCCCCCAAATTAGGGTCCATCATTCCTCTCTTTTGGCACCTTTTTCTAAAAGAACATTGTTTCAGTTTTCAATGTCATGGCCATCGAGACACTCTTGTAGAATCCTCTCGCAGTGCCGCCTTTGCCGGTATTTTTCATTTTTTTATTATTTTCGACCATCTAGGCAAGCTGATTCATCTCCTTTATTCCCCACGATCTTAATAGTCTGAGGTTTGCTTGGAATTCGGGCTTTAGGCCCTTCAAAAAGTTTTCCTCCAGTCGCCTCGACAATAGCTCGAACCTCTCCCTGTATTATGTGACCATCCACTCTTAAGTCAAAGCATAGAATTGTTTGTGTAGGACTCCTTCCCGAATGACTCAGAAACGTTCCAATAAGTAATCCTTAAACTCCTCCCATGAATGGAACGGGTCCTCGCCTCTATCCACTAAATTATGCTAGGGTTTTTTCCTTCAAACATAACCTCACCGCCTTGCGCTTCTCTTCCCCAGTTAACCCATTTACTGTAAATTATCACTCCACACCCAATGTGCATATTTCTCTTCAAAGATCAACATCTTTAGTTTTCTCACATTTGCGTTGCCTCTCCAACTTCCTCTTCTTCCTGCGTTTCCTCTCATGTGGTTAGGGTGAAAATCCCTCCAATTTTCGTCCCTCCCCCGTCCATCATAAGTTTTTACTCCACCCCCTCTTAAAGCCCTAGTGGGAAACTCTTGATGGTAAATGTTTTCCTCCTCGTGGCTCTCTCATTCGATCTCTTTCTCCTTTGATTTGGCCACTGATTCTCTGATTAGCCCATGTTCGGTTTTGCAGTTTGAGCCATCGACAGGGTCTTGGATTGCATCTCAATGAGCCTCTTTATCATCTTCTAATGGATTTCAAATTTGTTCTTCATTCGGTTTTCCATGGAAGAAAACTTCTCGAGTCGACCCTCCATTGGCTTTCTATGGAAGAAAACCTTTCCTCTATGGTGTAAAATTTTCTTCCATCATTGATTTGATTTGCCCTACTTCTCTTTCAAACACGTTCACTTTCTTTGCTGCCATTCCTCTCTAATACGAATTTGATACGCTCCGGGACCAAAATCAGCGAAAAAAAGGCATGAATTAAGTGGGAAAACCTAAAATATGGCTAATTTTATTGATCTCCAAGCAGATCAACATGATACATGGTTGTTCTATAATTTGAGAGGTAGATCGTCTCTCCACTCTCAACCTAGAGGCCCTTAGGAACAAGACTTTGAAGGGAAAACTGCAAGTAAACATAACATAAAGCAAACCCTAGATACTTAGCCCTCATAAATACCCCCAAGATCCCCTTGAATTTCCCCATCCCCCAAAACTCCCTCTAATTCTCCTTCTCTTGTACAAGATTAAGGGCTGCATGGGTTCCATCCAACCGCTGGAATCATCCTCGGCTGCTCCTAGGGTTTCTGCCCTTCCTAGGTTGGGCATGCTGGATCTGGCTAGTAAAGAAGTCTCTCCTGGACCGGTGCGTGTGTAGATCCCCGCAGAGTCGGCGTTCCTGGCAGAGCCGGTGTATCACTGATCTCATGAACAGTTGAAGAAGTTTGCAAGAAGCATTGGGACCCCAAAGTTCACTCGAACGTCAAAGCTCGAATATGTTGGTAGTTGTTGACCGTATACCTAAATACTGCCACGGATAGTTTTTTCTTCGTAGGCATGCAAGTACAAATTCAACTGTTAGATTACTAAAAATTCAAAATACGATTTCAAAATTTAAATTTCCAGACAAAATGACCGATAAAACACAAACATTTTGTTTTCCTGCGACATTAATCTTGGTCTTGCATCAATTATAATAGTGAAACCTACATCTGCAATCATCTATTTCCCTTTCGTAAGTTGTTTTTTTCTCCTTTTTAATGAAGACTTGTATCTGCAATGAGAAATTCTTATTGATATCTGTCGACAGGTTTGTATGTCAGGATCTCCAAGGATCGACCATAATGTCAGTCCAACTCAAAATGATCAATGCAATCTAAATATTTTGTTTTCCCGACAACTATAAACTTTGAGTTCAGAATCAATTATCTTTTTTAATCCACCTGCATTTGCAATTAGATGAATCCATCATTCTTTTTTCATAATATGCTATTTTCTGCTTGTAAGAATTACATCTCCAATGAGCAATTTTCTTTCAGTCATCTGCTGATAATTTTGTTTATTAGGATCTCCTAACAAAACTTCATATAGGTTCAAGTAGCTGAGGTTTAAAAACTCTAGAAGCAGCTTGCTCTCGTCCACATTATTAAGTGTAATCATAGAATTTAGATAATGAAATCAAATTGCATGATAGATGCCATATTGCGAATAACTGGGTGCACTCTTTGCATTAATTTTTTGATTGTTAGTTCTGATTAACATTTCGACTATTCAAATATTGCAGTTGGCCATGACTTGGGACCAAGCTTGCGTGAAGTTTGTGCTGCTAATAGGGCTGACGAGAAGCAGGTATCTATCGGTGCGGTTCATTCTTTTAATTTCTAAATTTAAGAAGTTACTAAAATAGTTCTAATACTTTTGTAGCAAATAAAAGCACTGCTCCAAGGTGCAGGAACTTCAATGTGTCCAGACCAGTCCGACTGGTTTGGTGATGGTGTTGGCGCTCATTCTCGAAGTGCTGATCGATCTGTACTTTCTAAATTTTTACAAGCTCATCCTGCGGACTATTCAACCATAAAATTACAGGTAGAATAGTCGATCTAGTTTTTTTTCCTCTTATCATCATATAATATAATTTCATGCCAAAAACCTCCCTTTTAAGATGTTTATGGTGATCTTATCGAAGGTGTCATCATGCCAGTACATTAATTGTTTCGAATAATTTTTTATTTGAAATTAATTTATTTTTTTAGTTTAATGGGTATTCATTCATTCAGAGTGGTTTTGTTGACATCTTTTTTTTTTTTTTTTGTTGGTTTCTGTAGTATTATTGAGTGAGTTTTCCCCTGCTATTTCTTCACTAGCAAGAATGTAAACTTTACCAAGCACATGAACCTAAGTTTATAATCTAATTTGAGATACACATGCAGTTGTCAAGCCTTATAGTTATTTTATTATATTTTTAAATTAATAAATTCAATTATAAATTATCTATTTTTAAATATAATATTGTTTTAATCTGTTTATTAGAAAAATGTTTCAACTAAATTCCATAAAAAATGTGAGGTTTAGTCTATAGTGTTGCAATTTCTAATAAAACAATTACTTTGCATACAAAGTTCTAAGATTTATGAGGTACGCCATGAAATTTAATTCTTAATTAGACCAAGGTTTAAAGTTGCAGTATTAATTATTGAGCAATTTTTTGTTGGAGTGGCAAGATGCATACCTGGAAGCATTTTGAGGTTGGAGTGACAAAATTAACAAAGTCTGCAAAATATGAAGTTTTATACTAGCATCAACATTGAAATAAAAAGTAACATATTAATATTAAATCATGAATTAAGAACTATGACACTAACTTCTAAGTAAGAATTTAACTAGTTAAAATAAATTCAAAATAGGACCAGTTTCTACCAAGTTCAACATCGATTCAAATTTTGTCAAACAAGGTTCTAATTTTTTTTGTAACTAGTTTAGAATTGGGTGTGAAGTAAGTCGACATTGAAGGGGGTTGAAGCATTCAACGACCAACTTAGTAAAATGCCGAAGAATATCAATGTCGACTTACTTCACACCCAATTCTAAACTGCTGGCCAACCCTTCCCAAGGAAAGTCATTCCGATAGGCCTTCTTTGCAAGCTTACCCACATGGCTTCATTGTGGATCCTTCCCGCTGGGTTTGGCGCCTGTTTCCCAGATTTTATGCAGCCTGGCTCCTAGATTTTCTGCAGATTTTCTACACTTTACTTGATATCCAACAGTCACGTAGATTTTTTTTGCAATCCAACTTCTACATTTCCTGCATCTTTCCTGTTGCTTTCTCGCATATTTCCTGCATTTTTCCTGCATCTTTTTTGCAGCCTTTTTTGCAACCTCCCTAAAAACTTCCTGCAACTTTCTTGCATCTTTCCTGCAACTTCCTTGCATCTTTCCTGTAGCATTCTTGTATTTCCTGCACTTTTTTGTCAGCCGGTGACTTAAAAACCCATCAATGTCTCAGAATCTCAGCCACATTTCTTTTGGCTTAAGCCGGAATCATCTCAAATCATGCTCAGCCCTCGTCCATGCCACTTTGGACCGATCACTCCACTTGTGTGTTCTGTCACAAACCCAACCAAACTGGGGACAACTGTTGAAAATTTCACAGTAAACCGACATACAAAAAACCTTTGGCCAAAGAGCCTCACGACAACGTTTGATTCTATCATGGTTCATCCAAATTGGACCCATAACATCCCAGAATCCTACAAATATTTGAGAAACCAGATGAAGCAATTGATCAAGCTATGTAGAGCCCATCAAGTCTCTACGGGTCCGTCAATCTCCCACGTCCGACAAGGTACTCATCTTATGGCTTTCACGGTTCATTCCGCCTCTAGCCCAGAGATTATTGATTCAGGTGTCACGTATCATATGATTAGATGCTCACAAGTTTTCTCGACTTACTATCCGTGCTCTGGAAAGAATACCATCTAAATTGTCGATGACTTCTATGGTTCCATTTCTGGTAAAGGGTTGGTTGTTCTAACAACCGATCTAACTCTTGAGACTGTTTTACATATTCTATAGTTGTAATGTAACTTGTTATCTGTCAGTAAGTTCACGAAGGAATTGATTACGTTGCTAATTTCTCTTATGATGGTTATGTTTTTCAGGATCATCTTTCAGGGAGAATGATTGGAAGTGCTAAGAGAGTAGCCAGACTCCATTACTTCCAAGAGCAGCATGGAGAGTGAGGACACACCTCTCAAGATTTGTAGTTTATCTCGAGTCATTGAATGTTCCATTATGTTGTTGCATTGTTATTTAGGTTATCATAGTTTCCAATATTTAAAAAATTTATATCCTTTGATGTTTTCTAATAAAATTTTTTCTAAATTCAATTGTGAGTCTTGGCAGTTAGTCAAACATCATTGTGTAAATTACTCACTCCACACTTACAGTTCTTCCGCTCATTTCTCTATCATTCACAATGACTTATGGGGACCCACTTGCACTCTCAGCTATATCAATAAGCTGTGGTTTCTGAATTTGATTGATGCCATACTCAAATGACGTGGGTCTACATTTTAAAAGACAAATCGGAGGTTGCTGTCACTTTCCAAAACTTCTACACATTCATTTTAACTCATTTCAAAACTCTTATCTAGGTCTTTCAGATCGACAACAGCCGTGAGTTTTTCAACTCTATTTTGGGTGAATTCTTGGTGAGTAAGGGCATCCTCCACCATAGCTCATACCATAGCTCATGTACGCTCATGTACGAACACTCTTCAACAAATTGGGGTGGCAAAGAGGAAAACTGTCACCTCATTGACGTTGCTTGCTCTATTATGTTTCAATCCAATGTCTCGAAACAATTTTGGAATGATGTCATTCTCACTGCCGCCTATCTCATAAATAGAGTCCATTCTAAAATTCACAATTTCAAACCCCCCTTACCGTCTTGATGTCTTGCTTCTCCGTCAATCGGGTTTTCTTCACCTTAGACACTAAGATTTTTGGGTGCTCTGTTTTTGTTCGGAACACTGCCCCAATCAGAGTAAACTTGATCCCAGATCCATAAAATATATCTTCCTTTGGTAATCTGCCACTCAAAAGGGGTATGTGTGTTTTGATCCTACCACTAACAAAATCTATGTGAGTGCTGATGGCTTTTCTTTAAAAGTGTTCCCTATTTTTCTATCTTGGCCTCGAGTGAGAGGGAGTTTGGGCTCTTAGACACTGTCGCTTATTCTACTCCTATGGATGTTCACCTCGTTCTTGTCGCTGGGAGTCCCCTGTTCCGATGAGTGCACAATCCAATTAGTCTTCTGATTCAGTAAGTGCACCATCTCGTCCCTCTATTTGTGTCTACACTCGTTGCACCTATTTCAATGCTTCTACTCTGGAACTCTCTACCTCCTTACAAGACTCTGACTCTACTCTAGGCGACATCCTCAACACCTCCCCTCATTCGGGCGACATCTTCAATGCGTCCCCTCCGAATGAGGAGGTGAGTTCTCCGAGTAAGGTATGCAATCTGACATACTCCCTTTACCCTTTACCCTAAACCCTTCCCCTGAAAGGAACGTAATTGTTTTAAAGTTTTAGGGGGAGGCATTACTAAGATAGCTTTAATCTTTTCAGGGTCGATCTCAATTCCCCGATGACGAACAACAAATCCAAGGAACTTCCCAGAAGTGACACCAAATGCGCACTTTAGGGGATTCATCTTGAGATTATATTATTGTAATCGTTCAAAAACGGTCCTCAAATCATACAAATGATCTAATTTTTGCTTGCTTTTGATGACTAAATCATCTACATAGCATTATACAAAATATGTCTCGTTCCGCAATTTATCATCGATCTACACAGCATTTGCTATTGCCCTTAAGGACCATTAGATCCCGGCTACTATTGAGGTTGCTCTTGTTGACCTAGTCGGGAAAACGACAATAATCGGATGAATCTTCAGTGGAACTATACATGGGATGTCGTTGATCTTCCTCAGGGTAAGAAAATTGTGTGGTGTTGATGGATTTTTAGCACGAAGTTCAACTCTGATTGGTTCTTTGAACGCAACAAAACACGACTGGTTGCCAAAGGGTACTTACAAATCTACGAAATTGACTATGAGGAGACATTTGCTCAAGTGACTAAGTTAAACATTATTTGGGTCCTATTGTCAATTGTGGTAAATCTATATTGACCTTTATTCAAGAATGCGTTCTTGAATGGAGAGCTTACAGAAAATGTATACACGTCTCACCCTTCGGACTTTGACTTCACTGCCTCCTGGGGGCAAGTGTGAAGGCTATGAAAGTTTCTCTATGGGTTAAAGCAGTCCCCAAGGGCCTGGTTCGACAAGTTCACAAAGATTATTGTGGGCAATTGTTTCACTTATGCTCAATCAGATCACACTCTCATCTTTCGAAATTTTTTCAATGGCCAGATAACTATTCTTATTGACTATGTTGACGATATTGTTCTCACAGGTAACGATCTCGTAGCATTGAAGACTTTGAAAGACATTATTTCTAAGTACTTTTCAATGAAGAACTTGGAATCTCTCTGGTACTTCTTAGGCATGTAAGTAACTCGATCTTCTTGGGACATTTGCTCATCTCAGCGTAAATATGTGATTGATCTCTTGACAGAGAACAAATTTTTTTCTATGCAAAGCCGTGACTGTCCTTATGGATCCCAATGAAAAATTATCTGACATTCCAATGTTGTGCTTGTCAAAAAGACTCACTACCAGCGCCTTGTGAAGAAACTTATCTACCTCATTGATACTCGCCTCGACGTATGCCACGCAGTTGGTATAATGAGTGAATTTATGCATGACCCTTATGAGCACCATCTTCAAGCTGTCCACCAGATTGTTTAATATTTAAAAAGTACAATGGGCTTGGGTTGATTTTCTCTCGTCACATCTCTCAGTCTGTTGCTGTCTGTGGTTACCCTGAACGTACAAATCCAGCTTAATGGAAGGTACACATGTGACTCTCTGGTTATGCATCATCCTTCTTGAAATTTGCATGCTAACTTCCGTCTCTCTGCAGCTGTTATGTGATAATAAGATCGTCATCAGCATTGCTCACAATCCAATCGAACATGATCGTACCAAACATGTGGGGATTGACAGACAATTAAGGAAAAAATTGAGTATAGAGGAATTTGTGTTTGTTTTGTGCCCTTTTGTGGTCAACTAATAGATATCCTTATCAAAATTATCACTCGTCTTTTGTTCGATGACTTCAAATCCAAGTTGAAGATGACTAATATCTATGCTTCAACTTGAGAGGGAGTATTAGATTTATAACAATAATCCCTAGCCATTCTTACTTATTATGAGTTTTTATTTCCTCATTATATATTTCCTATTTACTTTATTCTGTGTTATTTCTTTTCTATTTGTGTTATTCTTTTTTATTTCTTTCTTTTGTTGTGTCTATTGTATTGGGTTTAAATAACCCACATTCTATCAATAAAATTATGTTGCTCTATTCCACAATACCAACATTTGTGGTTATCATGTGGGCAAGGTACCATGTTTGGTCCCTCCCACACAATCTATCTGTGTCATTCTTTCTAATTAATATATTATCCTTCGGACATTCTAATATATATATAAATATATATATATATTTCGGCTTCGGGATTTACTTGCGTCGCCTCGCGTTGCGTTCGCGTCTCGTCTGTGACAGAGCCACTCGACACTAAGCCTGCGTCTCGTCTGCGATAGAGCAGCTTGACACCTGCGTCCTGCTTCTGCCTGCTTCTCGTCTGCGACAGAGCCGCTCAACAGCTTCTTCTTGCGTCTCGTCTGTGACAGAGCCGTTCGACACCTTTCTGCTTTTGCTGCGTCTCGTCTGCTACAGAGCTGCTAAACCGCTCGACACCTTCCTGCTTTTGCTGCGTCTCCTCTGCGACAGAGCCGCCCGGTCTGCTCGGCTCTGCCTCTGCCATTTTCCTTTGCTGTCTGCGACAGAGCCCTCCGAGCCGTCCGACACTCGTGCAACTTCTCATTATGCTGCAGGTTGGCACTGACTGCGGTAATGACTTCAGGGCTTTCTTACGCCACCGCCCTCGCCGGTGATAACCCCGCCAAACCCTCTTATGCTATAGTGGTTCACAAACGCAGCTCTCCTTTTCACCTCGCAGATAGTGTGGGATTCCCATAGATTTATCATGATTCTGTTGTAGGAAATGACGATTGCAATCTTATAAAAAAAGTACAGAAAAAGACGGGCAAACTAACAATTTTCTTTTCCGACGTTGAAATTTCAACCAGGAAAATACAAATTTACACAAGTTGGAAAGTTCCAATTAGGTTGCCCTAAAATGGAGCTCATCAGAAAAATTTTTGAAGATTTCAAACTGGTTGGGGATTGACAAGTGGGTCATTTCGACGGAAGGTATGTTATAATACAACTGAGCACAAAAGATGATTACACGAGGATTTTCTTAAAGAAATTGATCACAATTGAGGGCAAACATATGAAATTGCTCAAATGAACCTCCAATTTTGATTCCAGTCAAGAACCCCCAATTGCATCTATCTGGTTCTCATTACCTGAACTCAAACTTTATTTCTTTGACCTACCTATCTTATATGCAATTGAAGCTATCCTTGGAAATCTTTTGCTGGTAGACTTACCTACAATTCATTTCTCAAGGCTCTCTATTGCAAGGATTTTGATTAACGTGATATTACACTACCAGAGGTAGAAGAAGTCTGGTTTGGATTTGCTCACAATGGTTATTGACAAAAAATCATAATGGAACAAAAACCATTCTACTGTAAGCACTACAAGATGTTTGGACACCCGCAGGGGAAATATTTTAGATTGCACCCACAGTTGAGAACCAATAGTCAAAAGCAAGAACATACTATTAGTGCATCCCATGTGCCTGAACGCGCTCCCAGCAAACCTGAGGACAACCAACCTGAGGAGAGAATCACCACAAGACAGGAGTTTGTGTCTGCCCCTGGGATCCCTTCTCATAACCATACTACAACGAATAATGTTTGAACTGAAAATCAGGATTGTCCCGCAACTCCTATTCATGAAGCATCAGGTGCAGAGGTAACAATTCACACTTCACATACACTGGAATCTATCGTGAACCTATCGCGGGGGCAACGACTGTCTTTCCTCCTGCTGCGTTTCTAACATCAAATCAGATCGAGGATCACATGAGCCAGTCTTCAGATGAATGACAGGTTTACACTTCTCGGCAGAAGAAGAAGGCTGGGGGCTAACTCCAACTTGGAAACTTAATGGATGATACTTTGGTGACTCCTGACAATGTCACGACTCTTCAAAGTTTGTTATCTGGTCCCGCTCCTAAAACTAGAGGAAGAGGCAAGACTAAACTGACTCTTTCCTAGCTACTTGTTTTCTGCGTGTTTTAAATTTGTTTTACATTTTATTGAGTCTATTTATATCTTTTTGTTGGGGTATTACTGTACCTGTATCGTTTGGTAGGGTGCCTCTTTTTGGTATTCTCATACAGCCTTAATGTATCCTTTTCTATTTCAATAAAATTAGCCCTTGGGCTTTTCATAATATATATATATATATATATATGTATTAGTCCGTAGAAAAATTTGGATTTTTTAAAAAAAATATTCTTAATTTTTTCATAAGGTTTGAAAAATGGGTATAAAATTTGAGGACTTTTTAAATTAATTTTTTCCTTAAAAATTTGAGTTTTACAATGGGTATGTGTTTTAATAACCTTTTTTTTTTTTTTTTTTTGAGATAACACTTTTGACTGGTTGCTTGTGGGCATTTTTTGTCTATGTTTTGTTATTTTTGTTACCATGGCAATCATCTTACTTTCCTTGTCACAGGAAATGATACGCTTGATGAGGCAAAGACATTTCCCTGCTGCATTTAAGTGTTACCATAACTTACACAAGATAGATTCCATATCAAAGGATCATCTTTACTATAAGATGGTCATCCATGTGCACAGTGATTCCGCCTTTCGAAGATATCAGCAGGAAATGAGGTCGGTTGAGGTTAGTTTGAGCAATGTTGTTCTTTACTCATTGGAAGTAACTTTGGGGGACGTTTTCTTGAAAAATTTCTTGATTACAGGCGGAACCGAGGTTTATGGCCCCTTTATAGAGGTATCATGCTTTATGCTAATTTGACACACATTTTCAATCATATATATATTTTTTGTTTTTGTCATTAAACCCTTCCATTAATGTTGTGTTCGCGTATACACCACTTTATAACCCATGTCTTTTCTCCTAATATTCTTATTTTTTTTTCTCTGGCAGGTTTTTTTGTCGACATTGATTTATTTAAATTACAGAAGGATATGGCTTCTGAACTAGCAAAGGAGAGCACTGCTCTGGTAAAGAATTTGACTAGTAGTTGTGCTTCAAAAATAGAAACAGATGGTCTAGCTGATGAGGATGAAAATTTGATGATCAAATTGAAATTTCTCACATACAAGGTATATGGCAACTTATTAATTGCTTGTTTCCACTGATATAAATATGCACTTATGACAACTACTTCTACTGCTGCATTGTATCATTTATCTATTTACAATGAAATATTTTGTTTCAAGTTTCAATTCTGACTTTTTTTTTTAATCACCGCACTTTATTATTTGCGGATTAGAAAAAAATTTTTTTTTTTTTTTTTTGGTTTTTTTATAATTTTTGGAACTGCAGTGTGTGTTTTGGCAATTAAAAGTTATGATTGATAAGTGAGAATGTTGTAAACGTTTCCAACTATAATACTATAATGGAGAAATTGATCTAACCAAGAGCAAGAAACATGAGTAGATTGAAAGAGACATTTCATTAATTATGAAAAAATTGGGGTTAGTGGAGATTTGTACACCCAAAATTGTGAATTTTTGCACCAAAAAATTCAGGGAATCACTCACCCGTTGTTTCTGGTTGTCACCCCAATTGGAGGAATGACTCACTTTGTCCTTAAGTTGTTTTTCAAAATCATTCCATATTTATGCAATTTATAGTAACATACATGTTCTCTTGGACAATTAGAGGAGGTTGTTAATTGGTAGTTATATTGCAAGATCCTGAACCATAAATGCTTGCTGATGCTGTTTGAGATGCTATATCGGTGAACCGAGCACCAACATTGGAGCGACAAGTCACGCTGGTGTGGGGTGTCTTATTTACCTGGACCGATTCGATCAAGGGTTATTGAGGGCCGGCCAACACTCAAGTTTTGGGAGTGCCGCATCTTATTAGGAGAGGACCTACTCTTAATTATATACAAATACATATTTTCTTTTGTTGGTGTTTCAAATTTACTTTTTATGTGACTTGATTTGGGACAACCATTGACATTTTTTTCTCCCTCTATGAGAGGCGTCCTAGGGTTTCAAGTGGTGCTCTTGTTGTATCGTGGTCTTGAGATGGTGTTTATTCTTCCCGTACTTGTCCCCCATCCTTTCTTGCATCGCTTCTACATTCCCTTCATTATTTTCCTGCTACCATTGCCCAGAAACCTGCTATTTTTTGTGTCCAACCCGCTGCCGCCACCCATGGAAAATAGGTTGTTGAAGTTAAAAAATAAATTATTATAAAAATTATTAATGTTATTAATTAATTTTAATTAAACTTAAAATAAATTTAATTAATACTAACTCACTGTATAACTTCCCTCACAGTATAACTTCTCCCCTGTGTGAACCCCACGTTCAATTAATAACCATTCCCTCCTCTTTCTTAAAGAGAAAAGGAATCACACACAGAGAATAGAAGTCTGCTCTCTTTCGCACGTCTCTCCATCTGGTTCCCATTTTTCGTGTTTGAACTTAAGGAAGCCTTCATCTCCACTGTTTCCCTTTCGGTTCGTCCCCTTCCTCCAGTTCGAGACCTGCAAGAAGGCTGTAACCACACGACTATCACCTTCCCTCTTCTTCGATTTCATAGCAAATGACGGGATCGTCGCTTGCAAAGATTTCCATAACAACTGCAACATCTTCGACTTCATGAAGCCCTCTCCCTGCGCCAACGCCACACCTACCCAGTTTGCATGTAGGAATGTCGCATTTCTATCTTCCTCTCTATTTCATTGTTCCAGATCATGCTCTCCTCTGCTGCTCCACATGACAGAGCCGCGATCCACTTATTATCCCCCTTCAAACCATAACGCCTTCGACTCATGCAAGATGCGATCCTATATCTAGCCGCAGAAGCTCACATTTTTGTTTTTCACTTGAAATGCAATTGCGGTTAGAGCTAGTCAAGAAGGTAACGACGGGATCACATCGTTTTGAGGCCTCTGAAACTCCCCGTACCGAAATCCTCTGCTACTACACGTGACTAGAGCCGCTCAATCCGCCTGCTCCACAACTTCCTCTTGCGTCTCCCCTATTTGTTTTTCTCTCTTGTACGCAGAAACCTCACAATCCCTGCTCCACTAACGTTGCTTCCTTCGCTCGAATGCCTCATTGCGCTGAACTTTGTGCGATCCTCTCTGGCCTAACCCAAACCCGAAGGCTTCCTATTTTAATCGAAGCCCGCAACCGTTGCTTCCTTGCCATTCCATAGAAGCTCAAATCGATCCCCCCCTGGACTTCCTATTCGAGCCTGAGCACTAAGCCGATCACTCTTCCCAAGCCATTAACACCGAACCCAAGCCCTTCTCTACTTTACTGCTCATACTTTATATTTTATATCCCTAAAAAAGGAAAAGAAAATAAAAAAATCTGTGTTGTATTTATTTTTCATTTTATTTTATTTCGTTGTTTAATCGTTGTCACTTTAAATTTGCGATCGTCATCACTCATCTCACTTGAAAAGGCATAACAAAATGAGCAATAGGGTCATTCCTAAAATATTCATTTGTGGAAGCTCGAGTACCCGTCCTCGGAGTTTACCGTTATGGAAAATTGTGGACTCGTTTGAAATTTTTTTATAAAATTAGGGGTTTTAAATACTTGTCACGGAAATTGCAAGTGCGAGTTCTTGGGAATACTTATCATTCAGAGAATGTAAAGTACCGCTTGGGAAAATCTTGCTTGTGATTTGACCCATTTTTCAGGTATATTGAAGGCCTTTAATATCTTTTAAAATCGTGGGTTAATTACATATATTTAATCCCCAGCCGTAGTGTCTCACGACATTGACCATGATTCTTTCAAGATAATTGGGAAAACTAGCATTCTCTCGATGCCTTCTAATGGGGTTGATGTCGGGAGTCTTCCAGAAGTTTAGGTGTTTTGGATTTGTAAGTTAACTTAAAGTTTTGGACTTTTTGAACTTATAAAGTAATATAAAATGTAGATCATTTGAATTTAAAAATAATTTGAACATGGAATTTTAAATTTTAGGCTCTTGGGGTTTAAAATATTTGGAAATCTGGGTTTTTAATATTTAAGCTATTGGGGCTTAAAATTATTTTAAATTTGAGATTTTAAAATTTTAGGCTCTTTGGGTTCAAATTATCTAAAATTTGAATTTTTACTTTTTTAGCTTTTAGGGTCTCAAAATATTTGGAATTTGGGTTTTAAAATTTGGGCTCTTAGTGTGTGAAAAATGGTTCAAACATCATGCTTTTGTAATTTGAAAATTTACTGCCGAATTCACAATACACCTGTTAGCGAACAAAAGATGATCCCTTTTAAATCCCAAAGATGTAAACATTGCATGCACTTCAACAAAATAAAATGAAAATAAAGTTTTGTAGTTTCAATTGGCTTTAAAGTCTTCAAAGCTTATACAAACTCTGTTTGTTTCTCAAGATCGAATGTAATGTATCAAAATTTGTATGAATACTTTAATAACATCTTTCTGATCAGGTGTAGTGTGAGAGGGAAGGTATGCAACCTTATTTTTGATAAGCAATGTTTGAAAGATGCTAGACTTGGCCACTCTTTAGCATTCTCAACCCTATTCATTGACCTGGTTGAAGGGACATGAGATACACATGGATCAGTGATGTTTGGAAGAGTTTTTTGTCGGGGAACAGTTGTAGGATCATGTATAGTGTGATGTTGTGCCCATTGATGCCTATCAAATTCTGTTGGAGAGATTGCAACAGTTTGATTGCGGGACTCAACATGATGACTTCAAAAGCACCTACTCATTCACAAATGAGGATAAGCGCATAGTTCTTTTGCCCATCAGGGAGTTAGGAGGAGCTAACACTCCCATTGAAGAGGTGACCGTGGTCCCATTTGCCATCTTTGTACTGCTAGTTTGGGAGGCCCCAGCGGCAAATGCCTTAGTCATCCTACTGAATACTGAGGAGATTAAGTCATTAGAGATGATGCATCAACTGCTAGCATACTTTCAGTATTTAATGACCGACAACTTGAGGGACTACCACTTAGAGTCATTCCAAATGTTATAAATCTTATCCCTGGATCGGTTTACCTAACATACTTGCTTACAAATTAAGAGCAGTTGGGTATGATGAGTTGCAATGACAGACACAAGTCCTTATTACTAGAGGGTTGGTGAGGGAGAACAATAGTCCATGTGCTGTTCCTGCTTTGATGGGGCCTAAGAAGAATGATTCGTGGAGGATGTGCATTAATAGTCGAGCTATTACTAAAAACACTATCAAGTACATATTTATTGTACCTAGCATGAATGATTTACTCGATCAGTTGCATGGAGCTGTCATCTTTCCCAAGATTGGCCTATACCGCGGATGTTGCCTGATTATGATGAGGTTAGAAAATGAATAAATGACTACATTCAAGATCAGAGATGAGTTGTATGACTGGACAATCATGCATTTTGGACTATGCAATGCACTTAACACTTTCATGAGGTTGATGAATTGGGTGTTTAGGGCATACATTTGCAAGTTCATAGTTGTGTACTATGCTGACATCCCAATCTACATCAGATTTGAGGAACACTTGCAGCATATGAGGCTGGCCTTTAAGATTCTTTTATTGGAGAAGCTATATGCCCGCCCAAAGAAGAAGCTATGTGTCCACTCCAAGAATTGTCACTTCATGACCACACATGTATATTTTTTGGGTTATATTTTGTTCGGTGTAGACATTCAGATGGACTCTATGAAGATAGAGGCTTTTGTGAGTTGGACACCCCAATAGTCATTTATAGAGCTGAGACAGTATTTGGGGCTGATATCCTTTTATAGGAGATTCATCATGAGTTTCAACACCATTACAACTCCTCTAACAGAGCTCTTGAAAGGAGATAAGTTTCAATGGATTGAGGTTCTTAGTCTAGCTTTGATATCTTGAAGAAGAATGTGACTCAAACCTCATCGTTAGCACTGTTAGATTCCAGTCAATTGTTTGTGGTGGAATGTGATTCTTTTAATGTGGGGATTAGAACAGTGTTGAGCCGGGAAGGGCATCACACAGTCTTCCTTATTAAGAAGTTGAGTGACTCCGGGATGAAGTATTTGACATGATAAGGAATTCTATGCTATTGTGAGAACTCTTCGTCATTGGAGTCATTACCTGCTGACTCGTGAGTTTCCCTTATTCACAGTTCATGAGGCTATGATGTTCTTGAACAGTCAGAGCAAGCTAAAGGGCAGACATACTTCCTGGGTTGACTTCTTGCTTCATTTCAATTTGTTCTTAAGAACAAGGCAGGGTGTTAGAAGTGAGTAGTTGATGCCTTCAACCAACACCACTTATTGATCACCTCCACGCAAGCTAGAGTTGTGGGATTTTAGGCGGTCAAGGAGCTGTACGAGACGGATGAGGACTTCGAGGAGATTTAAGATCAATGTCAGGAGAGACCTACAGAGAAGGCACATATAGATGCTTTACTAGTAATTAGAATTTCTGAAGCAATTTATGTGTCAATGTTTGATTTTTCAATGATCCTTTCTACCTAGATACGGGGTATGATCGAGTTCTGAGATTCAAACAATTACACTTATTGGGTTGGCCTTGAGGAATTGACCATTGATTTATGGGATTTACAGGTAGTATCTGGACTTACGATTTTTGGTTATCGATATGAAAAGTGTATCTCGTCGGATGATGAGTGAAGATGGTAATCGACGAGGCAGAGTAATCCTACCTAAAGTTTTGAACCATTATTGCCGAACTTACAGGGCAACACTATTACGCAAGCGGTCACGAGCAACCATGCCTATAAATTTGTGGATTCAAAGCTTTCTACATAGTGATAACTTATTAGATAGTTCAGCATTGTTCCATGACCCTTCTAAATTAGGGTTGCTTTGCAGTGATCGTCTATCTGTAGAATATGTTATCGTCACTATAGGTTGATCATTCATCTCTAGCTAAGTCAGGTATATGCGAAGAGCTATTTTTAGCCGGATTTCTTGAAACTTGGTTATCCACTTGTGTACTTTCCAGCACCTTGCTGCGACCCACCTTTTGCAGGGAGATCGTCTTTCCCCGACTTCTGTAGTGTTTGCACAGATACATAAAGTTATGCGACTCATTTTAGAATTTAGCTCTCTGGTGCTTCGAGACATCACATTGCCTTGGCAATACTTATTTGCATGGATCCACCTCCACATTCTTGGAGCTTTCTCCTGTATGGAGTGCCCTTCCTATTTTCTGGATTAGTGATTTCCTACAATTCTCCAGCTATCGCAAGCGGCTTCCTCACCAGAACGAGAGTGTGTGCGTTTGTTCTTTTTCAAATCTCACTTGGTTACAGACAAATTTTTCCTTATTCCTCAGTCTAATATTGACATCAATCCAGGCTGCTTTCTTGAGACTGATATTATTGATAGTGTTGACCATAATGATAAATACACTTTACTCTCCCAACTGCGGTTATTGGCAGTTGCAGAATATTTTATTAGCTTATGACTTGAATGACAATATTACAGGTTTAGCGATTCAGTTAGCTCGCCAATTTATACAATCTCAAGCTACAACATATGACAAATGACCTTTTATACATGGAGTTGTTTGCGCTAATTTGATGGACTTAGTACCTGTAACCACCAGATTTTATGTTGATGTTATGGAGTGGGTTCATTTGCTTATACTTGGCATTGGATCGAGATTTTGTATAGCTGCACTAGGTAGCCTCACAGGAGTGAGTTATATTTGGCTGACCTGGGTGAGACTATCTTTTGCCGCTTTCATAGAGCACGAAGCTCGAAAATACGAGCGTAAAGTGAGGTCATTAGGAATACCCGAGGTCAAAAGCAAAATACCAGACCCTACTGAGATTATGATCTATCCTCAAACTCTACATGCCCATCTCGTATGATAGGTTATATTTTTTGTTTATGGTATATTGGGATTTGTAGTCTTTTATCATTTTATTAATAAAAGTTCCCCCTTATACTTTTTCTCTTTTTTGTAATTGAAGTTGTCTCATATTTACTTTTAAAAAATGCATGTTGGCGACCGTGCTCTCAAGCTTGTTATAAGTCGATGACAAAAAAATTTGTTGGGATATTTAACTTGACTTTTGCCATTCACTTTATGCTTTGCTTGGTCTTGATGAAGGGATTGACTTGGATTCCCTCCACGGACTTGTCAGGTGATTGAGCATACCTTCAGTCCTAACTTTGTGCTTTGGTGGACTTGTTAAAGGAATTGACCTGAATTGCCTCCACGGATTTGTCAGGTGAATGAGCATACCTTCGATACTGGCCTTGTGCTTTGGTGGACTTTCTCAAGGAATTGACCTGAATTACCTTGATGGACTTGTCAGGTGAGTGAACATATACCTTTGGTCCTAGTTTTTTGCTTTGATGGACTTGAAAGAATTGACCTGAATTATCTCTATGGATATATCGATTTAGTGAGCACACATTCGATCCCAACTTTGTGCTTTTGTGGATTGATTGAAGGATGCATGCCAATGATCTAGTCTTCGGGCTTTTGTTGAGTCAGTGGCAAGAGTTTGCAGGTCCTATGCTTTGTGCTTTATCGATTGTTTTCACAATTGAATTCCCTTAGTTCAACATTGAGCTTTGAACGAACAATGAGATAACTTCTTCGATCCTTTATTTTATGCTTTGTCGGACTTATTGAGGAAGATAATTTCTTAAGTCCGTGTCTTGTGCATGATCAGATTTTTAGAACAAAATTAGGCTTTCTTTATTTGAACATAACATCAAGCCTGGCTTGCTGCTTTGTTGAGCGACGATCATTCCTTTGATTTTTCCTGACATTTTGACTATTTAAGAATATCTCTTTGATCTAGTTCGCTTGAACTTATCAAGTTGAATATGCTTGAAAGTTGACAGTCTTTGTCATCAGACTAGCAAACAAGGGCTTCTTCACCACAGTCGTTTTTATGACTTATTGAGTGAAAAAGCTGTCAGCGACTCGATCATATTTAGTCTTGTTGAGTCCGACTTTCAGGACCTACTTGAGTCTTATACTTAAACTACATGGAGTTTGTGCTTCTTCAACTTAATAAGCTTAAGCTCATGGACTTGGGAGTCTTCTTTATTATATCGCAAGGTTTTAGAACTTTAATTGTTGAGAATATTTTAGCTTAACTGTATAGCCATTTTGGGCATGTAGATTTTATCTTGGATTTAATTTTAATCCATCAATTTTTTGAGAAGTCTCCTAGATTGGGATCACTTGAACTTGTCAAATTGGATGAGTTTGGGAACTAGACAACTCTTATCATCAGTCTAACAAGATGAGAGCTCTCTTACTGTGGTTGTCTTTTATGGCTTGTTGAGTAAGAAGAGCTTGCTCCTTCACTGCGTCCGTTTTTGTGTTTTATTGAGTGAAGTGAGCTGTTTGCGACTCGACGATTTTTGGGCTTGTTGAGTCTGACTTTTTTGGCCCACTTGCGCCATAGATTTGAGCTATGGTGGTACTCGCATCTTTTCAACTTAACTTGCAAAAGCTTGCAAATCTCAAAGTCTTCTCAGTTGAACCTTTTTTGTTAATCAAAGAGAAAACAATTTTAAATTTTCACATATATTTTGCTTGATAGCAAAATTATTAAGCAAATACTTGGGGATCTCGGCATTGAAGCACGATGTCAACCCAAAATGAATGAGATCCCGATGTTATGCATGGCGTCAACCCTTGTCGTTGAGGATCTCAATCATAAGCTTGTTGTAAGTCCCAAAAGAGGAGCCCATTGTCTGATTAAACACATTTGAGGATTTCAGCGTTCAACACGATATCAACCCAAATAAACTAAAAAATACCGTCTTATGGGGGGATTTTGTGATCAGCTAGAAACAGATATTTCCTGTGATCTTTATGAGCATGATTCAGAGCTGAGGGGAAGAAAATGATTATTTACTATCAGCTGGTTTATTTTGAGTAGTGCTTGACTGTTATTTAACTCAATTATTTCCTTCTGAAAAATTTATTTTGAAAATATTACTTGATTTTTTCGGTTGGAAAACCTTTATGGTGGTTTATTTTTATCAGCTGTAATTTTCTAATTAAATGCAGATTCGCACCTTTTTGATTCGCAATGGCTTATCTATACTTTTCAAAGATGGCCCATCAGCTTACAAGACATACTACTTAAGGTATGTTTTTATTTTTCATGTTTTGTAGATAATAATATAGCAATATGATATATTTTGCTTCTCAATTAAGGTCAGTTTACATTAATATCTTCATTTTATGAAATTGTGTCGTACTTTGAGCATTCATTGCGAGGGCAGCAGTAAGCTGATGGGTTGAGTTTAGCTAGGTCCTTTTGAAAAAGTGTCTATCATTGTAAAGTGTTTGATTGGCTGTAAGTGCGAGGATGTGATGTTTACACTTTTGAAATTGGAAACTAAAATAAATCAATTTTAAAATGATGACATTCACTTTCTTTCTATTATTTTATTGTGTAGAAAGTGGAAGTGATTAATGAACTTAATAAAGTTATGTATAGATAAAACACACACACACACACACACACACAGTTAACACGAATCATTCGATTCCTGCTCTGCGGATCAAGAAGCAAAAAAGTTAGACCCACTGTTCGACTCTGAGCTCTATGGGTATTGTTCCTTCTCAACCACCGACTACTTCAGTTTCAAACCTTGGAAATGCTTCTTTTGTTGATATGGTTGGCTCTATGGGATCAAATTAGGTTTTTCCTCAGATTTACCATGAATCATTCGAAGGCCAGGAGGACCACAACCTTATCAAGAAGACGGGTAGGAAGAGTGGTAAACTGGCTCTATTATTCTCTGTTGCTGAAGTTTCCAACCTGGTTAACAAGTTCAAATTCACCCTCATTGGGAAGTTCCAATTGGGACATCCCAAAATGAAAATCGTTCAAAAGACTTTTGAAGACCTCAAACTATTGAGACTCTGGAAGGTTGGCCTCTTTGATGGAAGACATGTGATGATACAATTATCTAAAGTGGAAGAATATGCCAAAATATTTTCCAAAAAGTTTATGACAATAGAGGGAAAATATATGAATCTACTTAAGTTGTCTCCTGAATTTGACCCTAGTCAAGAATCACATATAGTTTCAATCTGGTTTAAACTACCTGACTTAAAGTTGCACTACTTCAACCACTAAGTCCTCTATTCTGTCGGAGCTGCACTAGGGAGACCTATGAAATTGGATGCACCCACCTTCAATCTAACCAGGCCTTCGGTTGCAAGAATTCTTGTTGAAAGGGATGTTGAAAAATTCTTGTTGAAAGGGATATCACCCTCTCTGATGTGGACGAAGTATGGATTGACACTGCCCACAATGGGTATTGACAACCAATTATAACTGAACAAAGACCGTACTACTGCAATCACTGTAAACTGTTTGGGCACACCCCTATCAAATGCTTCAAGCTTCACCCACATTTGAGATCGGCAGGTCCTAACAACACCTTCAATGTGGAGGAAATATAGCAGACGCTGTTAATCTTCCAGAAATGTTGAATGAGAATTTGACTCATAAGGCTACTCCTCACTAACCAGACCAACAACTTCCGCCTACTATTGTTGAGGCAGCTCTTCGTTAGATTACAAATTCTACGAATTGTGTTGTAGCAGATGCTAGCCGAAGTGCCTTGGATCCACCTATTGCGAGAGAAGAGGATACTCATGTTATGGAGGAGTGTTAGGATCAAGGTGTGTTGTAGTCTGAGTCAGATCAACAGTTTACCTCCATCGAAGATCCACCTATTGTTCACACGAGACTTCCTCTGGATGATGATTGACATGTTTACAAATCTAGGAAGAAGAAGAAAGAAATGCTAGATCTCAGTATCTCTCAGGATGACTGTATCATTGTTTCGGGCGGAAGCCCACATCTCAGTATGTTGTTGTACTCTCTCTCTAGAATGGGAAGGGGAAGCGGTAGATCCACCGATTGCACCCACCATGATTAGGAGTTGTTTCTTTTTGTTTTATTTTTTGGGGAATACGTTTGTAATCCCTGTGAGTGGGATCTTTATACCCACTCACTAAAACCTTTGTATCTTCCTTTTTTATGAATGAATTTTTCCTTTTATATATATATATATCGCGTCCTGTGGTCTGTTGGTAGAGCAACCTTTTAATAGATCGTAAATTCTCTCAGGTTCTGGGTTCGAATCTCGCTTTAAGCCAGGTGGTTCTCGAATTATTTGCACACCGGGTCGCCCCCAGACCTAGCGGGGACTGAGCCCATAATGGTGGGTTGGGGACCTCACACCCCGACCTATTATTTCAATATATATATAGAATGAAAATAGCACCGCATTCCCAGGTCAGTTGGTAGAGCATCCGCTTCAGCGGTGTAAGTCCCCTTTTTTCTGGGGTTCGAATCCCACCGTGTGTAGGGTTTGATACTCGAGTGTTTAGGTGCATTAGGGATGACCGGGGCTCGAGTAATAACCTTTCGCCATTCCTTAAAAAAAAAGGAATGAAAATATTGTAATAAGAAAGTGATTTAAATATAAAAAGGGCAATTTAGAAGAGTTGTTAGAGAAAATGATGATTACGCTGGCAAGAAATAAATAGAGTGGAAGCTTGTGGAACTAAATCACTAGATGCATTAAAAATTGCAAACTGTCATTTGGATCTCTTACTTGAAGTCTGGTGAGAACAGGTGAGTGAGGAAATTTTTTTTTCTTGATTCATGCCTCCCCTGATTTATAGAACCTAAAGCCTCCACTAGTGAGTCAACGCTAGGTGTACTCTCGTATGACTGTAAAGCATCATGGACATAAATTTGAGGGATAATAAGAGTTGTAGAATGTGAGTTGGGATCAACGAAAAACACTTGGCGGTGGAGTAGCCATCATTGAAATCGGAGCAACTACAAGAGCCTAAAAACTGAAAGGAAAAGCCTGTTCTAGGTTCTAATTGCAGATTTGCTCTTGTTGAGATGCTTCTAGATTGATTACGAGCTTAGATCTGGTGCTATTGTAGCACCTCTTGTGTTTGAAAGTTGTCTCTTTAATATGGTGGGCCTTAAAAAGCTTTTTGAGAAATTATGCTTAAAAATTTCCAGAATGAGCAACAAATTGAGATGCCTTCAAATTTCACATTCGTTCAATATCTACATGTAGAGGAGCCAATCCACACTTGTTTAAAAATTTTTATCTAAAGGATGATATTGAAGTAAAGAAACACCTAAAGAAGTGAAGCAGCACCTAGTACATGCTACTGATGGAGACCTTATTTTTCGCTGAGCTCGAGCATCTCCATTGACTAGCAGGAATCAGAGTGGCTCCTCCACAATATTTTTTATACTCAATTTCGGCGCAAGGGAAAGTTTGCAATATTATCATAGATGTTGATGAAAACTTGGTACCCACAAAATTGGCAGAAAATTAAACCTCCTGGTTCACCTGAAAACGTACCAACTATTTTGCATAATTTGGTTATGCAAAGAAAATGAAATTGATGTTTTGTGTAATTTTCTATTCGTCACAAATTGTATAAGATGGTTTGATTCGTTGCTATCCTTATGGATGCATGCCACCAGGCTTTGGCATTATAATGGACCGTTGAAACAGGTTCATATCTCTTTTTTGATAGTAAAGCTTCTCCTTGATCCCAAAGAATTCTTAATCAGGCTCTCTGTTTTTCAAATTCCTGTTCATTGCTTCGTTTTCTTATTTTTCTTTGAACATTGTTTTGCTCTCTTTTTTTATTAGCTTCATAGGTGGCTTCCAAGCAATTGTGGGCGTCGGAAATGGACTCTTGATGAGGGAGGCTCACAGATAGGGCAACATCTGTACAACAAGTGATTAGCCATCAATTCTTGGATTCCTAAATCATTTTTTCATCATTTTGAAATCATAATTCACACACATTGGGTTTTTGGAATTCCGTCCATACTTAAATAGCGAACAACTTTGGGTGTAGGGCGTAGAAAACAAGAAGCCCTTCAATCCTGATTTATCAGTGGCTGTTGAAGTGAATGCAATAAGTGTCCCAGTTAAGAAACAAACCAATTCATGCCGGCATTTGAATCTTGAAGTCCTAGAAGCAGCAAAAGTTCTAGAATTTCACATATCCTGTTGGAATTGTAGCACTACTGCTATTAGGAACCTCCATATTTGCAGTTCTTCACTAAGTGGAAAATGTAAATCATATTGGTGGTTGTTTTCGCCCTTTGTTCATGCCAAACATCGTGATACTTTGGGATAGTGAAGGTATTTGTAATCAGATAACTCGAAGCTAGCTGTAAGTCACTTTATTATTTTTTTGATTATCTTACATTGTAGTTTTAAGATTCGATAATCTTTAGGATTTGATTAGACATTAGTATTTTTTTTCTTACGTTATTAGTGTCACTTAATCTCAACAGATAGGATGCAACTGCACCTTACTTTTAAGAGAGTAAAGGTGACATTTTTTCAACCCACACGACAAAAAGTGTAAACACAACATTAACTTTCTCTTGAATTTTAGTGGAGACCGGATGATTATCTCTAAATTTTTCTAATTTTAATTTCAAAAAAGATCTATGAATGAAAATATAACTTACAAGGGTATGGAGTTACAAATTGATTAAGCTAAACTAGGTAAAAAAGCTTTGATGGATGTTCTTAGAATTTTCTTGATTTTTCACTCGAAATATAACATTTAAGATGTCATGATGTCCTCCTCCTCTTAATTTTTTCATCACAGACATTTAATATATTTGGCCCTTGAAACCCCATCAAAAGCAATACGAAACTTTCTCAAAATTATCTCCAAAATTTGGTCCAAATAGTTAACAATACTTTTTAATAGCTAGTCAAAATAGTCTTTTCATTCATATAAACAGGATACTGAATTGGAGTCACACTAATTTCTTCCACGTCATGGGTCAAAGTTTTGGGTGCGTCTTTTGCTTTCTACATATGTAAATTTAACTTCTATATATCAAATCATATATAAACAATTGATGAATCTAACCTGATCAAATTAAGTTCAAATTTATGATGTATAAGATAATTAGGTGTTTAACTTATAATTAACCTTAATTAAGAGATTAGTAAATTAAATGGAACATGTGAGATCATGTAAACTTGATCACACCTGAAATATTTAATTAATAAATGTTAACTATAATGAAAACACATGAAATATTTAATTAATGAATGTTAAAGATATCCAATATAATCTAATTGTCCTTAAATAGGTGATTAATATTTTAATTAGTATAATTAGGCATCGTAGAGAAAATTCAATGTATATAATGATGCATAGAGAAATAAATAAATATGAATGTTATAAATATCATACAAATGAGCTTATCAAGTATATAATCATAAAAATGTAATAATTATTATGTTGAATTTTTAAATATATAAAAAAATTATTCAATAACAACAACAAGCCTTTATTTCACTAAGTGGGGGTCTTTTTTTTCCATTGTGTCCTACTGAGTGTCATATTTTCATTTACTTCTAGTAAATTCACATCATTTTTTTATTGATATGGCCAAGTCTTTTTAGGTCCACCTCTAGCTTTCTTAACACAGGTCAATTCTAATATATCTACTCTCCTAATTAGATCATCAGATGGTTGGCATTTGATGTGACCAAGATTGTTAAGACGACTTTCTAATCTTGCTGCCACTGGATTACACCATCCCTTTCACCGATACATTTGCTTCACATTATGTCTCTAAAGTGTCAAGCCACTCATCCACCTAAGCATTCTCATTTTAGCGATACTTAAGCTTAGTTTTATGTTTCTCTTTTAAAGGCCAACATTCTACGCCATAAATCATTGCAGGTCTCACCACAATCTTCTAAAATTTTCCTTCCAGTCTAAGCGGTATTTTTCTATCACGCAATCTACCCGATACATTCCTCCACTTCGACCAACCTACTTGAATTCTACTATTAACATCCCCATTTATATCACCATCACTTTGAACAATACACCCGAGATATCTAAAATGTTCCCACCATTTAATGATTTGATCATCCATGGTTACAATTCTGCCACTAGATCTTCTACCATTAAAATTATATTCCATGAATTCAATTTTAGATCTACTCAAACAAAGGCCTTTAGACTCTGATGTAGACCTCAATAATTCAAGTTTTTTTTTCTGAATTGTTTCTCTAATCTTATCCACAAGAAGGATATCATCAGTGAAAAACATACACCAATTTACATCCTTCTGTAAGTGTCTGCTAAGAACATCCATAGTTAAAGCAAAATGATTTGGGTTTAAAGCCGATCTCTGATTTAATCCAACTGAACTAAGAAAATTCTTGGTCAATCCTCATTTTGTTCGAACTTAGATAACAACTCTAATATACATATCTTTAATGGCTTGAATATAAGTCATATCAACACCTTTCTTTTCTAGCACTCTCTAAAAAATCTTATTTGGAACCTTATCATAAGCTTTTTCTAAATCAATAAAATTATATGTAGATACTCTTTACTCTCTCTAGACTTCTCCATCAAACCTTTCAATAAATTTATATCTTCCATAGTAGGCTTGCTTGAAATAATTCCAAACTGATTATGAGAAATCTTTGTACCACGTTTTAACTTATATTCAATTACTCTGTCCCATAATTTTGATGTATAGCACATTAACGTATTTCTCTTATAATTTGGACACTCTTGTGCATCCTCTTTATTCTTAAAAATTGAGTACCAAAGTACCCTTTCTCCATTCCTCAGGTATCATTTTAGTTTTTAAAATATGATTAAATCAATAAATTGAAAATCATGCCATGCAATTTCCCGAAACATAAGTTATAAAGTTGTATATTTAAAAATAGATTTTGAATAATTTTAACCAACTTGAGTGTTCATTTGTGAGATAAAATCAAACTCAATTAAATGCAATGAATCTAAGGACTCTAAGACTTGGACTTCATAATTTGTATAGACTCAACCTTTTAGCACTCTCAAGTAGTCAAATACTTTGTTAGCTTAGTCAGTTGGCTTCTCATCCCCTTGCTTGATATTAACTAATAAACTTAAAATTATTGCTTGGCAAGCTATTAGATGACATCACGCTAGGTATGTTATCATCTAATCAAATTGTGAGCACATATGTGTCTATTAGACAAGATAAAAAAATGAGCCTCACTACCCTGATTTTTTTCGTTAGTTTTCTCATGTCAAGGAAGCTACAAGGTTGACCCTGATAGATACCAAGCCAAGGGCTATGATATTTACTTTGACAGATGTCATAGCAGACTGAGGTATGATTCATGCCTCGGGTGTTAGAGACATGCATTAAGTTTGCAAACATGCAACAAAATTTCATAAAGTTTCTTACTTTTTTTTTGGTTCGAAAGGCTACATTGCTTGCCCAAGTAGGTCCATAGTAAGATGAGGCACAATTTACTCTATAGGAAACATGTAATAGGCTCACATCAATAGGTGCTTTATCAAGTAAGTCATGGTTCACGCCAAGGAGAAGAGAGATACATTTGGTTCTACAAACAAACGTCTTCATTTGAAATTTGTTTTTCACATAAAAACTTTGAGGTTTACCCCCAATAGATGCTATCACGGGGTGGGGCGATACTTATGTCGTAGGAAATGACCATGAGACTCAATCTATCAGATAACCTAGTGGAGCGATGAGTGCTCACACCATGGAGATGGGGTAGGAGAGAAACTTTTTGGAAAGTTATACTTGCTATTGTTTGTTTTTTGGTGACTTGCAAGAGTAAGTAGTCATATGGGTAATAGATGATCGATCTGTAATAGGAGATCAAGTAGAATAATTGTTGGGTGGCGAGATGTTGGATGCAAGGTTGTCATACAAAAAAGGAGAGAATATGATACTTGGGAAAAAGTCACTTAAGGAAGTACAAACATGAAGGCGTGGAAGCCAGGTTACGTAATACTTGAGTGAGAGAATGAAAGGGAAAATGACAGAGATATGAAACAAAAATGACAGAGATATGAAACAAGAGCACAAGAAATATGAAACAAAGAGATATGAAACAAGAGCACAAGAAAGGGTTAGTCGCGAATGTTAAGGTTTTTCAGGGAAATTTGGAGTTTTAGAAAAATTGTTAATGTGAATGGCATTAAGAATGGGAAAGTTTGATCAAGGTGGATGATATAAATGGGGATTAGGCTGTTAGAAGGAGAAAGCGAGGCTGAGAAAGCAGCATACAAATAATGAGCGAGGTTGTCATGCGATGAAGAGGAAGCGAGATGACATAGTTGGGCAAGGCTAAGTTGTGTTGGGGAGAAAGAGGTAAGTTTGATTTGTATGTTTTTCAAATTATTATAATTGTTTCTGTAAAACAATTTGCTTGCTTAGGATAAGTTGGTAGGCCATCTTTATTTCTTTCTCCCCTATTGGACTTTGAAATGTTGACAATGCTTAGTTCATTTTTGATAATCAGAATGATATCCTAAGAATTTTGAGATCACGATGCCACTCAATAATTGCTTTGGATTCCTTTTGATGATAGCTTGAAAGTTATTGTCAAGTTTCAGCTAAACATAGATGCGTTTGAGAGATAAATTGCTCCTTGTATTTTAACCTCAAGCTAGTCCAAAGATCAATTGTACAAGGTGGTCTTCAAAATCCATCTGGACATAAGCTCAATGGCTCTTTGAGCTTATTTGATACATACACAGACGGTTAAATTCTTGAAGTCTCAATGTTCTTATGTGGCCAATTTAATCACGTAGTATCATATTTCTATGAGGGGGATCACATTGAATAAGTTTCATAAAGTAGAGGCACTAAAATGGGAAAAATACTTTGGGACTAAGCTTGTACCGACACACGAATAATCACGTGATTTTTTGGTGTGTGTGTGTAATAATCTCTCGGTTCTTTGTATTTGGTCACTTTAGTTTCATATTATCACATTTTTATATGGGAGATCACTTTGGATAAATTTTTTAAAATTGAGAGATTAAATGATACAGTGTTAACCAAAACCACAATAGAAAAATCAAATATTATTTCTGGAAATCCGATCAGGCACTTACAATTTACACACTGAAAGGAAAACTACAAGGAACTAGATAGAAATAGGAAATAACAATGCACCTGACACATGACACATGGCTAGGGTTGGATCAAGGGTGCTGGAGATGAGTCAGTGAGGGTTGGAAGGGTGAGATTGTAGATGAGGTGGTCGACAAGCAAAAAAAAAAATGACGGTTTGCCGGGTTCTACACAGCAAGCACGCAATTGATATCGACGTGACACTACTGTCCTCAATGAGGGCAGCAATGCAGGTTTGGTGTGGGTGCAGATTCTGGTAGTGGGCGGTAAGTGGATGAGTTTGCAGGTTGCGTCAACAAATGTGGGAATAGACAGAAAAGGATAGGAGACAATATCTCCACATCGGGAGAAGGATGTAGCCGAAGTACTACCCAATATGTTGGATACAACCCTTGAAAGGAGAAGAATGGACGTCAACTGCTGTCTTAAACAATACACACAAAAAAACTCTCTTCTAAACCCTAATACAACATATATATAAGAAATGACTAGAAAAGTATGAAAGAAAAAGAGGAAACTCGCTAAAAGTTGGAAAGGAGTCGAAAACGAGCCATTTGGTTTGGCTTTGTGCCGCTCATTTGAACCGACATCCGAATATTGTAGTATAGTTGTGGAAAGGGGAAGAGGTCCCAATAGTTCTCTTGTCAATCTTCTAGGGTTGTGGGAGTTTTGACGTTATTTGTCGAGGCTTCTGTCTCTCCATAGTAGCTAAGCTGGTTATGTTGAAGGTGGTGGAGCTACTGTAACTTCTTGGTAAGTAACTTCTGTTGGCATTGTAATTCCAAAATAGACCCTGAAAAATTAAATATCCATTTGCCTTTGACACAACTTGAGCTGTAGCTGCATATAATTGTAGATTCTCCTAAAGTAACTCTCGAGCCCTTAAATCAGAAATTTTCTTCTCCACTTCTCGTACTCAGCGGAATGTAGCTGATAAACAAGAATGTGAAGGGAAATCAACTATAGGTTGAAATTTGTACCAGGTTGCGCTACTCACTAGCAAGCTCTCAAGAGAGACCTCTTCTTCTTTACTAACAGGACATGAATCCCATTGAAGAATTTTCTTCTCCCTCAAGCTCCTAAAATAATTTTCGAAGCTGTCATTTATCCTTCTTGTCTGGACATCTGATGGTGGATACACTACTGAATTGAATCTAATATCGGAATAACTTCTTATAATCTTTCAGAAGTTGCACAAAAAGGCCCCATTTCTGATATGCTGAGCATCCCTCATTAGGGGCAACTCAAGAATGAGTCTATAGATCTGTATATTCTGAATTTCTCTTATATGGGGTTATCATGCCTCTGGTGTTTTTTTCTTGAACTCTAGACTGCCATGGACACTTACCCTGAAGTTGGTTGGAGTTTCTCCCCCCACCCACGACTCAGCTGGAATTATATACATCTTTTCATCCTCAACTGGAAGCTGGTTCTCCTTTGTGTCCTCATCATTTTCAATTTGTACTGTGTCATTACTCAAATTTGTAAGAACACCCTACTCAGTCAAACAAATCACCCCTTGGTTGTGCATTCTGATTCAACTTGCTCCAATTCGTAGCATTTTCAACACTTCTTGGCTTGTGGCAAATTTCAGAATGTAAATTTGTTTCACTTGTTCTCCACTTAGAATCAACTTTTCCTTTAACCATGTTGATTTGGGTGTATTTTGGTTGTAAGATCTTGATTTTGAACTCTACCGTAAGTTGTGGTGGTTGCTCGACGATGTGGTCTCTCCATTTCTGGATATAGGGTCTGAATATTCTGTCTGTAGTGACCTGATGGGAACTAACGCTGTATCTTACTCTTCATCTTGGACCAGGTAGTAATCTTATCTCTTCCCTCACACTGATGTATGAACTTCAGATTCTTCCTATGGAAACATTGTGGCATTTCTTCTTCATTGCTGAAATTCTCTCTATGGAAGGGGTTCAGACCCTCATCTCTTTTTCCCCTTCGACTCTCCAAATCCTGGTCGAGATAATCTCCCCATGGGTTTCATCCTCAAATTTCCAGAAGCCTCTGCTGAAGTCGGCGAATCTCACTGTTTCTCTTTCTATATAGACTCGGGCATGTATCTCCTTGGTGGCATAGCTAGAGTTTAGAGTAGGAGGTGAAAGAGGGCGTAAAAAATGATTTGGGTTGCTGATTTAAATCAGCAAGGGAAATTTTGCTATAGCTTGGGAATAGGAAAAAAATTTTTTACTAGAGGGGTAAGACGGATTTTAGGAAAGTCTAGGGTAGAACTAAGTTTAGGCTAGCTCTGATACCAAAGGATATCAGAGTTAACTCAAAGAAAAATAAGAAAAACATATATTATATCCGAAAACAAATAGGCTATTATAATCAACACACTTGAAAGTAAAAAAAATATAATATGACACCCGGAAATCGAAATTACAAAAGACACAACACTAATAATCAAACTAGGGTGGGAGCTCGGGGTCAACAAGGGTTTGGCTGTTCAACGAGGTAGCATGGAGTGGGCGAAGGATGAAAGGCTGAAAGGCATGACGACAACGAATGGGACGAGTTGTGGCAAGAGCAGCAAGCTGGAAGGAAAGGAATGGATAGCTGGGTGCCTGGACTAGCAGAAAATAGTAGGAAGAAGTTGTTTCCAGGCGATTGTAGTGAGGGGGAATGTCGGCGGAAGCGGCGAGGATGCAGGGAACTGCATGACATCAAGAGATAATTGTCGGCGGTGGCGACATCGAGGACAAGCGGGTGAATTGGGGAAACTGCTGGGAAAATAGCAAGGTGCGGCTGTTTGGAGGTGGCTGCAGTGATGGAGGGCGGTCGAGGGAGACGTGTAGAGGATGTGGAAAGGGTTAGGGAAGATAAACAAGACATCGGGAGAGAGATACAACTGGAGCATCACCCAATCTATTGGATACAACCCTCAGATGGAGAAAAACGGACTCCAACCGTTGTTAAAAATTGATTGCTCATGAAAAACTTATTTCATTAACAATAAAGCTTATATAGAGGGTTCCAACATTTACAAATAAATCTCTAGACCTCTTCTATTTATGAGTAGAACCCTATATTAGATAGAAATTTCAACACTCCCCCCTCAAGATGGACGAAAGATATTCACTTAGCCCATTTTGTTACATAATCTAGTTAACTTCACTAAGCTAAGTCTTTTAGTGAGACAATTAGCCTCTTGCTCTCCAGTAGCTAAATGACTTCATTTCAACAATCCGTTGTTTAGCTCCTCCTTGATGAAGAATCTATCAATGTTCACATGTTTAGTTCTATCGTGTTGTACCGAGTTGTTAGCAATGTTGATTGCAGACTTGTTGTCAAACCAGAACTTCATTTGTGTTCCTTAATTTACTTTGTGTTCAACCCACAAGGCTTTCAACCACATCATTTCAGCAATTTCTAATGTCATGACTCTGTATTCTACCTTTGCTGTTGATCTTACTGCAACTGACTGCTTCTTGCTCTTCCATGAGACCAAGTTGCCACCTACAAACATGCAGTATCCTGATGTGGATTGTCTGTCATCAACACAACCTGTCTAGTCAGAATCACAAAAGCCCTTAATGTCTACATGTCCATTATTTTTTAATATCAACCCTTTTCCTTAGTGCACTCTTCAGATACCTCAGAATTTGATGCATTACCTCCATATGACCCTTCCTCTCACCACACTTAAGGCAAAAGAAATATCGAGTCGAGTGTGTCACAGATAGATCAGGGCTCACCAGCCCTGGGTACTTCTCACGATCAACTGATTTACTTGACTCTATACTGAGCTTGATCTTCAGATCAATTGGAGAGACTGCAAGTCTGCACTCCTTCATACATGTTTTCGTAAGAAGATCCAGCATATACTTTCTCTGGGATAAGACAATCCCCTCAGTTCTATGAGTCACTTCAATCCCAAGAAAGTGTCTAAGCTGTCCTAGATTCTTTACCTCAAATTGCTTTCCCAATCTTATCTTCAGCCGAATAATCTCTGCTCATAATCTCTTTTGATTATTATCTCATTCACATACATAGTAAGTATGGTCGTGTGACCTTCATGTTGCCGAAAGAACACCGTGTGTCTGCATTATTCTGCAAATATTTCATGTCAACTATCGTTATTCTAAACTTGTCAAACCTAGCTCAAGATAGCTTCAAGCCATATAATGACTTCCTGAGCCTACACACCTTGCCCATTATCTGGGATGCACTGGATCTTGATAGTATCACCGTATATAGCTCCTCCAGTAGCTTCCCATGAAGAAAAAACATTCTATACATCCAGTTGTTGGAATCTCCATCCACCATTCACTGTTAGAGAAGTCAGTGTCCTCAACGTTCTCATCTTTGCTATTGATGCAAAAATTTCATTGTAGTCAATGTCATACGTCTGACTGTACTCTTTTTGTCACTAGTTGTGCTTTGTACCTCTCCACATTCCCTTTTGTTGTTTGCTTTACTGTGGAGATCTGCTTGCATCCAACTGTCTTCTTCCCTGCTGGTAGTGGTAAAATCTCCCCTGTTCGGTTTTTATCAAGAACTCCAAGCTCTTCATGCATCGCCACTTTTCACTTGAGATCCTCTTTAGCAACCTGCCAACACTTGGATATAGATGCAGAGTCCAATGATGCAATGAATGCTCCATGCAAAAGTGAGTTATTAGAAGAAGAAACAAAATTCACAATGTCAAGTTCTTATCCAAAATGATCGGGAGGATGTTTTGCATTGCTATGGGAGGTTCCCTTAAAATTTTTTTGGGGGAGTGGACGGAAAAAGAATAATATCACTTGAGAGTTTTGAATCAAAGGAGAATGGTGTAGGTGTCTTAAGAGTTGGGGAAGACTGAGATTAGGAACTTATTGGCGCAACAGGCTATGTTCCCTCAAATTGCTTCTTCCTCCGTGTATCCACCACCTCTAGGGTCTATCTCCACTTCTGTCTCCTTAGTTTATTCATCCCACATCACATGACTTGGCATTTCTCCTACTTTCACCACTTCATCACCAATATTACTCACTTTCATTGCCTCATATCTCCAGTAGTTGTTGAGTTACCGAAGGGACTTACCTCCAGAGTGTTGTATGGTTTAAAATCTTTGAATGACACATCCATGCTCACAAAGTATCGCTTCTATATAGGGCTCCAACATATATAGCCCTTTGATTAGCAGAATACCCTTCAAACACACGTTTTACGGCTCTGGGATCCAACTTCCATATAGGTGGTCTGTTATCTTTCACAAAGCATATACATTCAAATACCTTCAATGAAACGAGCCAACTATTGTCTCTTTTTCAACATTTGACAAGGAGACTTCCACCCCAGCACCCTTGAGGGCATGCTGTTAATCAGTTGAGTGACTGTCAACACTGCCTGACCTCATAATTGTTGTAGGGCATTCATTGTCATCATTTTGCTCTGGGCTACCTCTAGAAGATGTCGATTCTTCCTCTCTGCCACTCTATTTTGTGCTGTTGTGTATGGGCATGCGATTTAATGTTGTATCATTTGAGCTGACATGTAGTCCTCAAATGCTTTGTTTATATGTTCTATCTCATTATAAGATCTTAGCGCATTCTCAATTGCCTCATATTGGGTTTGGATTGCCTTGTGAAAACTTTAAAGAAAACATTCACCTCTCTCTTTTGTTTCATCAAGTATATCCATGTAACATGAGAAAAACAATCAATAAACGCAACAAAATAATAATAACTATTCATAAAACTAGTAGGATAAGGTTTTCATATATCAGAATGTATCAAATCAAACACACCAATGCTCCTATTCCCATAATTGACTTAAGATACAATCGAATCATTAGACTAAGACTAGGATGTCCTGTGATGTAGTTGTAACACATCCTCACTCCTTCCAGATTCTCCTACTGCAGTACTTTCCACCATGGATGCCAGAGCTGAGTCCATCTGCTCTCGGTCCAAATACCAGAGTTCGTTATACCACATTCCAATCCTAAGTGTCCGACCCGTCTCTTTCTCTTGGAAGTTCACCTGAGGAATATCAAAAGAAACAATGCATTTTAACTGGAGAATAATGACACTAATGATGGATACGAGGTTTATTGGTAAAGGGGCATGCCAAACATTGGGCAAAGTCATATGATTGGTACATCTCACTATACCCTTACCAACTTTCGGTTGTGTTATACTTAGTTCTGCTAGACGAATATATGAAGAGAACTCTCTAGCAGCACCTGTCACGCGACGAGAAGCACCAGAATCCATGATCCATTTTGATGATCCTATGATGGAAATAAAGGCAGAGCAAGTGTGTCACCATTACCTTTGCTGAAGTGAGTATAAGGGGCAATGTTACCCCTTGATGTCGATGTATTTGAAACATTCTTAGCTCCATTTCTTATTGTTTTCTGCTTCCTCTTTAACAATTCTAGTAACTCGTGAATCCTTCTCTGTAAAGGCTACTTTTTTTTCTCTTTAGTCCTCTTCTACCATCAAATTTGCTTGATAGCCCCTTCGTCCACCTCTTTGGCCTCCACGACTATGACCACGACCACAACTTTTACACTGTCCACGTCCAATTGTTTCTCTCTTTGGGTGTCTTTGGACAAGTTTTGCCTAGATGTCCCGTCCCACTTACAGCTGTAACACCCGCAGGTTTCCCTTTGGGCATTTTTTATATCTGAGCTCGAGGTAGTCAAAGCTAATCGCGTACCTGGAAGTCCATTCGGCTCAGAGTATAGCCTCATGCGACTCTCTTCCTGTATCATCGTGGTAATGGCCTCATCCAGTTTAGGAAATGTTGTTTGGGCTAGTAGAATTGATTTCTTATGTTCAAAAGTCAGGTTCAAGTGAGCTAGAAATTATATAGTCCTTATATGTGCAAAAATCTCCCCTTTCTTGCTCCCCAAACCACCATAGTTGATATTTGTGAGAATTGATCAAGATCTTGCCACAACTACTCCAACTCTATGAAGTACTCTTGAATTGATCTATCACCCTGAATCACTGCCTCTATCTCATGCTGAATCTGGAACACACTCTTGTGATTCTCGTCTCCAACATAGATCTCCTTCAACTTTGCTCAGATGTCGCTCACCTTTTAAATGCCATCCACTGATGAGGCAATTGATAGAACCATCGAATTGACTAGGCAGGTGTAAGTCAATGCTTGTGTGATCCTCCTTCATCCCCCTCGACACAACCACTCTTTGGCTTGACCCCCATCAGGTATCCTTCTAGTTTCTTCCCAACTACAACAACCTCGATCCGATGTGACCAGCTCAGATATGTGGCCGGTTCATCGAGCTTCAGATCCACATGTGGGAGATCTAGTTTCACCTGCGTTGGAGCACGTGCTGAGGTAGTGGCTCCCTTCGAGACGCTAGCTCTTTGTATGAGCCCAACTAATACCTTCAAAATTTGATGATCTATCTTCACAAGAAGCTTCAAACCTTTACCTCCTGCACTATCTTCGTCTATTGGCATTCTCAATTTAATTATTTCGCAGCCTTCGTCATCTTCTCACGCACGTAGAATGAAATTTCTCACCTTAACTGTTCTGATTTTGCGCACTTCACCCCCTCCCAACATCGAGTTTCTTGAACTATTATGCAGTGATCCAGTAGCCAAAGGCGTCTGCAGTTCGCACGCAAGAGCACAATTGTATCATGGGGGTTCACAAAATACAGTACTGCGCCAACCGTGTCTCACCAGCTCGCGATCCCGTAGTGGCTTTCATAGTTAGCATGATTGCATTGCGATCCCCGCCGTGATTCCTTTCACGATCCCCTTGTTTCTGTTTCGCGATCTCGCAATGCCCTGGTTGCAACTGTAAAACGCCACGATCTGTAAAGTCGTGATCCCCTTGTTTTCGCTCTAATCGCGACTGTAACACGAAGATGAGAGAAATGTCTGAGTTCCGGCATGTTGATTCCGACGCATCAACCAGGGCTGCTAGGGTTAATAAGGCTATGATACCATAAAGAATTGATTGCTCATGAAAGACTTACTTATTTCATATATAGAGCATTTTAACATTTACAAATAAATCTTTAGATTTCTTCTATTTACAAATAGAACGCTACATTGCATACAAATCTCAACTGGCTGTCTTAAACAAAACACACCGAACCCCCCTCTAAATCATAATACTACACATATATAGGAAAAGACTAGAAATGAATGAAATGAAAAGAGAAAACTAGCTAAAAATTGGAAAGGAGTTAAAAATGGCCCTCTCAGTTCGGCTCTGTGCCAATTGTGTGAACCGACATCCGGGTATTGTAGCATATCACAGAAAGAGGGAGGGGGTCCCAATGGCTCCCTCGTTGCTAGAGAAATTTGATACTTTATGATTAAGCTAGCCACACATGGATATATTTTTTGGAATTTAATAGCACACACATACATATGACTGTAGTGGATAAGCATTCTGTCAATGCAGATTAGTAGTCAACTGGGGGAACATGTACTACATTTCGAACTAAAGGTCAAAGCCTAGTTGGAGAAAAGATCGATGATGAGAGGTCTTCAATGTTCGTTTATCAAATGGTAATGACTTCATTTATTCACCTGTATTTGTTGAAGAGAATTGGAGCCAGAAAACTGAATTTATACCTATATTTGTGCCATGAAATTATTTAGATTCGAGGTCATTGAGCGTTTGGTTTTTGGTCTTGAGGAAGTTGAGCTCATTGCCACTAGGTTTTAGATGCATGGGATCTCTTTTGTGTGTCAATGAATGAAAGAAAGAATGGTTTTGCATGCTAGAGAGATGTTTGTACGAGGTTGAGTGCTGATGATCGTAAATGATAGCTGGGCTAGGGACTTGTTGGTGTAATTATTGTGAGCAACAGGTAAACATGTTGAAGGTGCGCCGGGTTGGGAAGATGCACATCAGATTGCATTTAGGAATTTAAATTTAATTGACCTTAATTCCATTTTTTTTTCAAGATTTTCTGGCTTATCTTATCACCTTTTTCGATCACTCAATTATAATTATCTTGATTAAGCTAATTGCTGCTTATTCTTTAAGCTGATCTCTTATTATTTTGCAAGGCAAATGAAGATTTGGGGAACATCAGCTGGAAAACAGAGAGAGCTGAGTAAAATGCTTGATGAATGGTGATAGCTAGCTTTGTGCTTTACTTTTTTAGCTAATTTTGTTAAGTTATTGTCATTTCTACAATAGCTGTTGCAAAGCTTATAAAGCCTATATTTGCAGGGCAGTTTATATTCGACGGAAATTTGGGCACCGTCAGTTGTCATCGTCAACCTATCTTTCTGAAGCTGAACTTTTTCTTGAAAAGTATGCCATGCGCAGTCCACAAAACCAGGCTTTGGTAGGATCTGCTGGAAATCTTGTCAGGGTTGAGAATTTTCAGGCTATCATTGAAGGAGTTAGAGATGAAGAGGGCGATCTTCATCCTGATGAAGATTCAGCCCCTAGTAGTCCCACAACCGCTAATTTAGACATGGTTAAAAAAGATGAGGGTCTTATTGTGTTCTTCCCCGGTAATATTTGGCTTGTTTGTTTCTGATTTTCTACTGTTCAACTATTGAAGTTGTCTTGTAAATCTTTTAATGAAAACAAATGCTATCTTATTTGAACATCTATGCTTGACCTTAAAATGCTTATTTGGGGCTACAAAATATTCTTGTTTCTTTTATAAAAGTTGGTTTGTTTCATACCCTTTTGATGTGGGAGTATGGGATCCTGGAATTCCGCGATCCGGGATCGAATTGGGATGGTTCCGTTTTGGGGGAAAGCCATGTAGCCGTAATTTTCCCACTATTTTGATTGTTACAAGTAATGTGGACCCTTATTACCCTATTTTGACTTCTAATTAGGTTTTAATTTAAGTGTCATTATGAATATAATATGTTGCATCTGTTGGGCGAACTTTTTGCTTGGTTTATGTTATTTGAAGTTTTTTCTCCCTATGTTCTCTATTGCAATGCTATATCATTTGATTTCTCTCAGGTGGTGTGCCTGTAACATGATTGGATTGAGGTGGTGATCTCTCTCAAAGGTCTAAAGGGTACCTCCCTCTCCGAACCTGCTACCACCTTCCATTTGACATTTGCAACTGCTGTTTCTTCGCAGCTAGTTTGCTATCCAACTGTCATTTGCTTTGCATTTTAGCTTCATCACTCCTTCCTCCTTCGTTACCCATCCTACAATTTACCTAACCCTTTTCTATGTTATTCCACACGATCTATAAACCTTATAACTGTATCATTTGGTATTAGAGTTTGACTAATTTTAAATTTTTAGGATTCATTCTTTCTTACTCTTAAACCTGAAATTCACATAACTTAAACCTTCCAGCAACTCATTTCCCAAATCAATCATACAACAATTCCTAACCCTAAATGTAAATTCGCAAAAGCCATCTTTCCTATTTTCACAAAAAATCTGTCCCGACATTTATCACGTTAATCTAAACCCTTAAATGAAGAAAAATTCATTTTGCCGCCAAGGAGAAGCCTTCAACTAGGTATTTAGCAGCTTGTCATGGAGGATATGAAATGTGAATCCTCCAATCACTATGGAGGCTTACTGATTTTAAAAGAATATATCATTGGAAAGTTAACCATAACAATAATGCTGACCATTCTGGGGAAGAAGACTGTGAAAATGCTTTCACCAAGTGCTTGACGATGATTTTGGAGTGGAGGTTGACGTGTTAAGTTTTGATTGTCATATGATTCCATATGAGTTTATTGAGCTGCTCCAAATCGTGAAATGGATTTTTGAGTATAAGGACGTTCTGTCTAATAGAATAATGAAACTAACTACAATTTAATTAAAGAAAAAATCTTCCTTATGGTGGAAGAACCCAAGGTGTCTGCATCCGCATGAGGCAAAAAGTAAAATTGCAATCTTATTCAAGATGAGAAATGAGATCCAAGATAGTATTGCAATGCTATATCATTTGATTTCTCTCAAATGGTGTGCCTGTAACCTGATTGGATTGAGGTGGTGATCTCTCTCAAAGGTCTAAAGGGTACCTCCCTCTCCGAACCTGCTACCACCTTCCATTTGACATTTGCAACCTGCTGTTTCTTCGCAGCTAGTTTGCTATCCAACTGTCATTTGCTTTGCATTTTAGCTTTCATCACTCCTTCCTCCTTCGTTACCCATCCTACAATTTACCTAACCCTTTTCTATGTTATTCCACACGATCTATAAACCTTATAACTGTATCATTTGGTATTAGAATTTGACTAATTTTAAATTTTTAGGGATTATTCTTTCTTACTCTTAAACCTGAAATTCACATAACTTAAACCTTCCAGCAACTCAATTCCCAAATCAATCATACAACAATTCCTAAACCTAAACGTAAATTCGCAATAGCCATCTTTCCTATTTTCACCAAAAATCTGTCCCGACATTTATCACGTTAACCTAAACCCTTAAATGAAGAAAAATTCATTTTGCCGCCAAGGAGAAGCCTTCAACTAGGTATTTAGCAGCTTGTCATGGAGGATATGAAATGTGAATCCTCCAATCACTATGGAGGCTTACTGATTTTAAAAGAATATATCATTGGAAAGTTAACCATAACAATAATGCTGACCATTCTGGGGAAGAAGACTGTGAAAATGCTTTCACCAAGTGCTTGACGATGATTTTGGAGTGGAGGTTGACGTGCCAGGTTTTGATTGTGATATGATTCCATATGAGTTTATTGAGCGGCTCCAAATCGTGAAATGGATTTTTGAGTATAAGAACGTTCTGTCGAATAGAATAATGAAACTAACTACAATTTAATTAAAGAAAAAATCTTCCTTATGGTGGAAGAACTCAAAGTGTCCGCATCCGCATGAGGGAAAAAGTAAAATTGCAATCTTATTCAAGATGAGAAATGAGATCCAAGATAAGTACTTGCCATCACATTACAGATAAGAGACAGACTTCATCAGTTACAACAAAAAGACATCTGAGTAGATGGGTGTATTGCTGAGTTTGACCAATTTATGTTGAAATGCGAGCTGGTGGATCATGAAGAGAAAACCATAGTCTGATAGCTCGGAGGATTAAGAACATCCATTAGCAGAGTGGTGCAGCTTTATAGGATGTTCAAGACATAGTCCATAAGTTGAAAAGATAACATAGAAGTATCAAGTCCACGCCATCTTTCAAATAAGGTACAATCATCATATTAGGTCGCAAGAGCACACTGACCAGAGGATCAAACGCTGCCCCCGTGAGGAGAAGCCAACACAGAAGGATAAGAGGACTGACCAGATCAACACTCACAAAACATTTTCAGTTAGAATGTGTTTCCAGTACCTTGGACAATAGCACGTTACATCTTATTCCCCGAACAAAAGAATGATTTTTTTTTACTTAATAGGGTGTAGTAGAGAAAGCAGAGCGTGTAGACCAAGGGAGATAAAGACTGAAGGGGAACGTTAGCCACCTGTAGACGATAGTGTGATGATTGTGGTTCAACGAGTTCTCCAGATCGAGCTTAAGAGTTATTTGCAGTGGATCGTAACACTTATGTACTCATATAGTGGAAGGCGTGTAATTTCATTACAAACAGAAACAATTGTGAAAATATGGTATTTAAATGAATGATTAATAAATTGCGCCTCATTATTTAGAAGCATTTTCAACATATTTTTTGATTTGGTTGAAGTAGGGAAATAGGATCGGTGCCGATGAAAAATGTTTGGTAGAACTTTTAATTTGAAATAAGCGGCACAATCAGGGGTAGTGTGATGTCGTATGTATAGGGATACACATGATGATCACAAAATAACTACTCATTTATAGAGGGAGAGAAGCATATTTTTTTTATCATTGAAGGAGTCAACATTGATGAGTACTCAAACATAGACCAGAGCTATAGTGCCTCTTGCTATCTTTCTACAGGTTATGAGAGAGGTGGCAATGGGATTTGTCTTGGTGAGCTAGAAGGTTGTGATATGGAGGATATGATATTTTAGGCAGTGTGAGCCTTAATCGAGGAATTTCATGATGCGCTGTTTGAAAACATGCCACTTTGATTTAACATAGCTAAAAGAGATTCATCTTGTCATAGAACTTATTCTAAGATCAATGCTCCCCAACCGACCAACCTATAAGATGTGATTAACCGGGCACGAGGAGTTGTAAAGCAGGTTATAGATTTAATGGTTAGAAGATTCCGTGAGAGTACTAGATCATGCATAGTTCCAGCTCTCATTGTACTAAAAAAGGATAATTCTTATTGCATGTGTATTGATAGCATGATCGTGAATAAGATTACCATAAAGTATTGGTTTCATTTTTCGAGATTGGATGAGGCTCTTGATCAATTACATGGATCCAATGTTTTTGCCAAGATTGATTGCGTAGTGGTTATCATCAGATTATGTTGAGACCAGAAGACGGGGGGAAGTAATTTTTAGACACATGATAGATTGTATGAGTGAAAGGTTGTCATTTCGCTTGATTTACACTTCATTGGAGAATTGGTGGTTATATGTTTTGACGATATGTTTTTGAAATTTAGGTCAAAATAGGTGAATATCGGACAAAACCCCAAATCACAAAAAAAAAAAAAGAATATTATTGTTGTACTTCAATAGGGTTACAAACAAGGACTTGACACTTAGGAATATAGGAATATAAATCGAAAAGACACCCTAGGATGAGGTCGATGGTGGTGGCTGACAGCTACACAACTGCTAGGGGTCGATTGGAAGGGGTTTGGTGGCCAGTAGGTAGGTTGGACAACGATGGTGGCCGCAGGGAAAGGGTTGTTGGGGGCTGGTACACACCATCTTGGAGTGGTATATAACCGGAGCGCCACCGCCTCCTTGGATACAACTCTAGGACAGAGAGAACTCTCCACACAGGAAGTCTGAAAGTTGTCGCAACAAAAACGATCCCAAGCATACAATAAAACTCAAAACAAAAAAAGAACAGAAAATGATGGAAAAAAGGGGTTGGCGGCATTGCTGCTCCTTGCTACATCGCTCGCTCCAGGCGGGACTCAGGAAAGGAAATGGAAATCTGAACTGGAGGTACAACACTACGTAGGTTCTCCCGAGCCAAATTCCAAACAAGTAAATATTTCTTATGCTTCTAATCAATGACGAGTTAGGCATCAGCGAGGTTGAGGGTTTGCAAGAGTTTGTTTAATGGGTGATTCGTATTATCTTTCAAGTTATTCCTCTGACTCTTGAAGTTTTGAAGAACTGACATCTTCTGTTGCATTCCAATAACAAGAACTTCACACCGGTCTTTCGTCTTTTTATATGAAACACTGGGGTGGAGGGCTGGAAGTGTAGCCACCTGTGATGCTATCAATTTGTTGTTACTAAGAATATCCACTGAAATTTTAAATTCTGACATTTTTGGTCTGGGTGATCTTCATATATCTCAACAAAAAGTTATCAATCTCTAGGAGAGTGAGAACCATAATCTCATCAAAAGTCGCATGTTCCTTTTGATGACATGGAGGAAAGACACCCTATGATGAACTTTAATAGGGTTACAAACAAGGACTCTTGACAGTTACGAAAATGGCAACATAAATCAAAAAGACACCCTAGGATGAATTCGATGGTGTTTGTCGGTGACTGGACAGCTGGTAGGGGTCGGTAGGAAGCGGTTTTTTGGCCGGTAGGTGGGCTAGACAGTGAGGTGGGTCGTATGGAAAGGATTTTCGGTGGTTGGTACGTAATCCAAAGGGTTGCGACGGCCCTCCTAAGGGCTACAATGGGGTTGCCTGAGGTGAAGGAAGGGGTTAGCATAGTGGACAACAGGTAAGAATGCAAGGAAAGCGGTTTGACAGGATGGGAAGTGACCGGAACAATAGGGATGGCTGTTGTAGAAGAGCGACAAGGTGGCTGGGGATGGTGGGAAGGCTAGACAGCGAAGGTAAATGCGGGAGAGTGGGCGATAGGGGTTGGAAGGTGACTAGGAGGCTTGGGACAACAAAGGTAAATGTAGGAGATGAGGCGAAAGAGGCTGGGAAGGGTGTTAAGCATGGTCAGCGGCTTGGGGGAAGGGGCAGGAGGGCTAGAAAACCAAAAGGGGTGGAAGATACACACCACCTTGGAGTAGGATACAACCGGAGCACCACCACTTTCTCGGATACATACTTAAATTAAGGAAAACTCACATCACAAGAAATCTGAAAGCAGAGCACAACAAAAACCTATCCTAACTCGCACTAACAAACATATAAAAAGACTCCAAAAAAGAAAGAACAAAAAAGGAAGGAAACAAAGGGTTGGCGACATTGTCGCTGCTTTTTATGTCGTTTTTTTCAGGTGAGACTCACAAAAGGAAATGGAATAAATCGAAGGAGCAGCAATCTTCACCTCTTTGATAGCTGGCTCGACTTTCCTAGAAACCGGCTGAAATGGTTCCCTTAACAGCCGGCTGAATCGACTAGCCCTAGCCCTGCATCATGTGGTCATCCGAAGAAAGTGTTACTTTCTCGTATCAGATACGTGCTTCCTAGAATACATTGTTTCTAGTGCCAACATCGATATGGTCCTAACAATGACTCAGGCTATTGTGGCCTGTTCTATTCCTCATCATTTACTCGGGTATGGTAGTTTCATGGTATGATTTTTTTTACTAGAGATTTTTTACAAATTTTAGCTTATTCACACCGGTGACGAAGTTTCTCAAGTTAGATACCTTTACGTGGTTAGATGATGCACTAGCCAACTTTGATGCTTTGAAGAAACATGTGACTCAAGTACCTTGTCTAATGCTTTCAAATTTCAATGATGTGTTTGAGTGGAGTGTGATGTCTTTAATGTAAGGATGAGAGCTGTTTTAAGTGAAGCAAAAAACTATATTGTTTTATTCAATGAAAAGCACACCAGTGACGAAGTTTCTCAAGTTAGATACATTTACGTGGTTAGATGATGCACTAGCCAGCTTTGATGCTTTGAAGAAACATGTGACTCAAGTACCTGGTCTAATGCTTTCAAATTTCAATGATGTGTTTGAGTGGAGTGTGATGTCTTTAATGTAAGGATGAGAACTGTTTTAAGTGAAGTTGAAAACTATATTGTTTTATTCAATGAAAAGTTGAATAATGTCAGAATAAAATACTCTATTTACAAGAAAGAGTTTTATGTCATCGTGAGAGTCTCCAGTTACTGGAGTAGTTATTTGTTGGAGAATGAATTTACACTCTATACTAAGCACGAGGTCTTGAGATTCTTGCATAGCCAGAACAAGGTAAAGTGTAGACACATATCTTGTGTGGATTTTCTCCGTATCACATTCCAACTGTCCCCCTTTAGGGTCAACCACGGTGTGATAGAGGTGGATGATTTGGTTAGATTAAAATCTCACCAGCACTCGTCTTGACTTACATAATCAATACCTAGTGGGTGATGAACTAGTCTGAGTACATACCTATAAATATACATAATACTTTTCAAATTCATAATTCATTCACAAAAAAATTGGAAGCATGAAAATTCATATCACTAAAACATGTTTATACAGAGTTGTAAAATAAAATTATAAAAATATGTACCTAAGGCCTGTACAACCTTCAAAATTAAATACAAAAGTTGTAAACATTACACCTGCTATTCGCCCCGGTGCTCCTTCTTAAAAGTCAACATAGAGTGAGCTACAACAACCTCAGTGAAATAATAAAGACTAAATAAAGATTTTTATATGGAAAATAAACAACATGCATGCTCATATGTAGCTTATATACATGTCAACAACATATATCATAACATGCTATAATCATATAAAATATTTAAAAAAAAAAGACATGTAATACAGAGAATTATGATAACTGTATAAAACTTGGTATTTGTACATTCACGTATAATTATTAGCATATTTATATGAGTCATCAATCTAATCATAGGATTATTAATTGTAACTATATAACCCTCAACTATTCTTATGTTATGTTATGTTTTCTCTTTGGGTCATCACCCATCCCTTATGCTACATTAACTATTGATAAAAGTTGGACTCCTCCTAACATAATTGTTATCCATAGCCTCATCGATGCCAATGGTTCCATAGTTTCCATCTTCATCTGATCCCAACGGTTCTAAAATTTCGTTCCTGTTTGAACAATAGGAATCAATATTTCCATAATTTCATATCATCCGTACCTGCAAGAATTGATTTAATACCCCACCTAACCTAACACTTGTGGCATTCTTATGATCATAATCCTTGTAATAAATAATCATAGACATATGCATAATCAACATGATATGAATACTTGCAAACGAAAATTTCATAAACATGCTCGTCATGGCAATAAATAAGAAAATCATAGTTATCGTCAGTGTCAGTTCAAACTGACACTTATGTACAATTGCAGGTATTTAACAATATGAGGAAATTTCAAATGCATTCATGAGTCACAATAAATCATATCAAAAAATCAAAGAAGGATATCATTTTTAATTTAGCACATGATTATTTCACTTGTAACAACGGAGCAACCCTACTACGAGTTATTCTAAGCTCGCCTCGAGCTCGCCGCCAAGTATAAACAACCTGAAATTCGTAAACTTCTTAGGAATTTCATGAATTCTTAGTTTATATCGTGATTTAATCATAAATATAATTTTTTTTTACCTTGAAACAACATTTCAGCATGACTAACGCTTCTCCGATACTTCATATTCCTCTTCCCTCTTTTCCCCTTATATTTTCCATGCAAATCATAAAATGAACTTACCGAAGAGCATAGCTCTTAGTTTGACAATCTCATGGTTGTTCTTGCAAAACTATTGTAACAAGGAATGTGTGGAATGCCTTATTTGTAGAAAATTTCAAAAAGAAAACATAGAATGAAAGAAATGTCTGGAATATCCTGAAAGAAGGTTTTTTACTTTTCATTTTCTCCATGGAAGTTCGAATCCTAAGTTTCAGCCCTTTGTTCTACTGATCGCCCTTCTGTGCTACATTATTGATTGCGAAAATGAAGAATTGGGCGGGTAAAAATGGAATGGAGTGCGACATATAACTTAGATCCCATTTAATCTCATCCTTTCGATCATATCCACCCATTGCAACTGCTCTTAAGTGTGAAGAATGTCTGCTAGCTATAGTGTCAGAATTAGGGAAGATTAATTAGATGCTTAATTAAATGTAATTAAGTTGTCCATTTCAAAATTTTATATCTTCGCATACATTTAAAACTCATACATAATATATATATATATATATATATATATATATATTGGTTCTCAACTTGCTTCTCTGACCAAATTTGGCTATACCTTTTATGGGTCAGACTTTTATCACCAAAATCAAATTTTGTTGCTTTGAACCTTGGGTCATAATATTTCTGTTGTTGATCTTGAAAAACTTTAAATTTGTCTCTGATTAGCCTGATTTTCTCGGTGGCTTCATCAACTAATTGAAGTCCTAATATTTGACATTCACCAACTTCAACTTAACTTGGTGGATTTTTGTATTTTTTTTCATCTAATAATTCATAGGGAACAGTTTTTAAACTAGATTGGTAACTATTATTATAAGCAAATTTAATCATTGAGATGTGATTTTCCCTAATACCTCCAAGTTCAAGGATACAAAGCCTTAATAAGTCATCCAATATACGAATTATTCTTTCTGTTTCTTCGTTTGTTTGTGGATGTAAATGCGTACACAAACGTTTCTAAATGTCTTTCTACAACTTAGACGTAAATCTTCCTTCTTTGTCAGAAATAATAATTTTCGGAACACCATACAATCTGATAACTTATTTTATATTCAATTTGTCCATCTTTTCAACTGAATATCTGCTTGATTGACAAAAAGTGAACTGCATTTGTTACTCTATCAATAATGACTTAAATAATATCATTACCTTGCCTGGATCTTGAAAATCTCTGAACAAAATCCATTACGATTTCTTTCAATTCTTTTAGATATAGATAATAATTGTAGCAGTCCACTGGGTCTCTGATACTCACATTTTACAATCTTATATGCTGGATATTCTGACACACATTTAGTAATATTTTTCTTCATTCCCGGCCACCAGAAAATTAACTTGAAATCTTTGTACATTTTAGTGTGTCTGGATTAATTTATGAATGATAAGCCTCATGTAGAATTTTCTATCTTCAGAATCAATAGTTTCCTACAATTGAAACTTGTTTCTAATAACACCATCTCCAACAAAAATCATATTCAACCTCTTTCTTGATTGAAGTTATTTCAGGAGTTTCGGATATTCACTATTAACTTTCTGGGTTGTTTTAATTTTGTTTACCAAAGTTGCTTGCAACATTAGCTGATGTAAATATTCCTTACCACGCAATATGACTTCGAACTACAAGACATAATTTTTTTTTAATCAACTCCATCTCCTGAGTTATGATCTAGCTTGCATTACCCTATAAATTTACGACTTGAAGTATTGTCAACTATATTTGCTCGGTCTGAGTAATATTATATATTCAAATTTTAGTCTTTAATAAGCTCTAGCCATTGCCTCTATCTCAAATTTTGTTTTTTTTGGTGTGAAAATATATTTCAAACTCTAATGATTAGTGAATACCTCACATTTTGCGCAATATAAGTGGTGTCTCTAAGCTTGACAGATTCAACTCCTCTTGTGTGGAAATATATTTCAAACTCTAATTATCAGTGAATACCATGCATTTCACGTAATCTAATAGTGTCTCTAAATGTTAAGCGAAAACTACAATAGCTAACTCTAGATCATGTGTCGGATAATTTCTATCATGCTGTTTCAACTTTCTAGATGCATAGCTATAAATATGGAACTCTTGTGTACCTGATGGAATATTTACTACTGGAGCAATAATCATATGTTTCTTCAACGCTTGAAAATTGTGCTCACTTTTTTCAGTCTACTCAAATTTAACATCTTTTTTCATTAACTTGGACAAAAACAATTTTCTATGAAAATCTATTAACAATTCTCCTGTAATATTCAGCTAAACACAAAAAACCGCGTGCCTATATAACGTTCTCTGTTGTATGTCGTTCCACAATTGCTTTCACTTTCTAAGGATCCACTAATAATCTTTGTCCAGTAATAATGTAGCTCAAGAATGCAATGTTGTGTAGCTAAAATTCGTATTTTGAAAAATTTGCAGATAACTGATTCTGTTTCAACAACTCCAATACTATCATCAGCTGCTTGACCTGATCGTCATTAGTTTTTGATTATATAAGAATATCATCAAAAAAAATTTCAACAAAGTGATCTGCATAAAGCTTAGTTACATCTGTCCATAAATACGAAAGGAAGATTAATTAATCCAAAAGCATAACAAGAAATTCATAATGATCATACATAGTCCCAAAAGCTATCTTAGTTACATCTGTCTCCTTTACTTTGACCTAATGATATCTCAATCTTAAATAAATTCGGGAAAATACAATATTTCCCTCTAGCTGATCAAATAGATCATCGATCCATAGTAGTGGGTAATTATTCTTGATTGCCACGTTATTCAATTCTTCACTATCAATGCACAACCACATACTGGAGCGTTCCAAAGTGAATTGCTTGGCCTGATAAAACCCTTATCTATCAATGTTGCAATTGACGTTTCATTTCTTGCAATTCCTTTGGAGCTACCCTTTTGAAAATTTGAAAATTGTAGACGTCCTTGGCTGCACATCAATGCCAAATTTAACTTCTGGTTTTGGTGGCAATCCTGACAATTCTCCAGGAGATACATAAAAAAATTATGTAATTGGTATGTTCTTTAAATCCTGCATATACTTATTCAACACTTCTAATTTGGCTAAGAACATCGATTAATCACTTCACAAATACTTTTCAACTTTTACTGTATTGTTCAAAGAAGATTTTGCATTCCTATTACAGTAAAGCTAAAATGAATTCTTGCTAGGCAAGTTGAATTTTACTTGCCGTTTTCATCATTCAATCATAGCAAAATTTTTCACTAACAAGTCCATCTCTAATATGACATTGAAATTCTGAATTGATATTATATTTAATTATATTTGCATTTTTTTGTAAATACTAACATGCACAAAATATTTTCTGTTTACATTGAAGTCATTCACCATAAGCATAGTAACACATAAGATAGAAGCAAAGTACATAATATCAACAGATAAGCTGACATCAAATTCTTCTTAAATGAAAGAATGTGATGCACTTGAATTGAATTAAACCGTGTCATATTGATTTAAGGATGTGTAGTTGAAACTACTTCAGATTTTTTATCCTCCTGAGGGCTAATTGTAAAAACTCTGGCATTCAGTGACTGTTCATTTCTGTGCAATGAAGTTTCACCATTTGCTTGAGTTGAAGACTTTACTAAAAAGTGAGTTTTGCTTAATTGACCACCTTCTAAAAGTTTTTCTAGGTTGTCCCTATTCCTAGAATGTTCGTAGTTTATTGTTTCTTTTCTTTTCCTTCAGACAGTTCATTGGAACCTTAACTGTCTACATCTATAGTACTTTCTTGAACTCATCGAGCACTGCCCAAAATACATTTTTTTCACATTTTCTCACATAACCTTTCTAACTGTGGTTGCTTCAGTTTTCTTCTGATTTAAATTTTTTTGCTATAGGGTTCTTCTCCCTTGCCAAAATCTTTTCGTTTGCTTGTCTGCATTTGCCACAACTGTTTGGAGATGTTGAGCTCATTTCCGATTCTTCTGGTCCTTTCAACTAACATTGCGAAGTCACTGATTTCAAAAGGAGCCAAAGCCAACGTCAGCTGATCTCGGAAGCTGCACAAAAATTATTGATATTTTTTTCTTAGGTATTGACATAATGGGGTGCATATATGGAAATAGAAGTGAATTATGTGTTATATTAGGTAATTGTCTTGGATCTTTGAGTCTGATTCAAGAATTTATCTTGCAATGATAATATGGTTGAAGTTGGAGTGAACCAATCCTTTGAAAACTCTAGCAAAATCATCCCACTAAATCTTTTGAAGAGGTGTCAATTGAAGTTTTTGTCTATGCTATGCTTGCCACCACCACTCTACCTTACCTTCTAATATGAAAATTGCTTGTTCTACTCTCTTGTTTTCTGGGCAAATCAAACCATCTAGATTTTTTTTTAATCTTTGATAGCCAAACTTTAGTAACTGTATAGTCACTGGCACACTTAAATGCAGGCGACTTGAATTTCTGGAAGATTTTTCAAATGTCGATCAACTCCTGTATTATCCCTAGATCTGGATCCTGTGCTGGTAAATGATTTTTCAATAGTCGCTATTTTGTCACAATGCCCTGTTTTTTATCAACATTTCTGTTCATGACATTTCAGCTTATACTTCTTGCTCTGCAACTGGTGTAAGAGATATTTTCTAATTCTTCTTCAGGCATATTCATCTGTATTTATAATTATTATTTAAATGCAATTTATCATATAATAATTGTATAAAATATGTAAAAGAAGAGACATATACTTTAAAAAATCATGGCAACAGTATAAAACATGCCTTTATTTATTCATGTGTAAGTATATTTATGAAAGTCATCAATCTAATCTTAAGAATATCATTTGTAATTTTATAGGCCTCAATTTTTCTCATGTCATGTCATATCACTGGGTCATCATCTAGGTCATAAGCTACATTAACTATTGATAAAGATTGATAGTTATCAATGTCCCCTTCCCTCAATACCAAAAGTTTCCTATTTTTCGTCTCCTTCTGGTCTTAAATGTTACCGAATTTCGTCCTCGACTGAATATTAGGATTTGGGAATCTTATCGTGATTTAATTATAAACATAATTTTCTTAGCTTAAAAGTACTTCTCGTCATAACAACCATTCTCCAATATTTTATATTATTTTTCCCTCCTTTCCCTTTTCCTTTAACCCTTTTCTGCAACTCATGAAGTGGGTCTACCGTAGAGCGTCTCTCTCTTTGACAGTTCAATGTTGTTCTTGCAAAACTATAGTAATAGGGAACACGTGAGCTGCCTTAATTTGTAGCAAATGTCAAAAAGGAATATTGGGGAAGGAAAACAATATCCAAAATATTGTGAAATAGTGTTTCCTACCTTTCATCTTAAGTTTCGGCTCCCTCTTCGGTCGATCACCCCTTTGTGTTATAGTACCAAATCGCAACACCCGTAAGAACCGTGAAAATGAAGAATTGGGAGGAGAATAATGAAATGGAGTACTACATATAACTTAGATCCCCTTTAATGACATCCGTTCGATCATATCAGACCAGTGCATGCGCTCTTAGGTGCGAGGAATGTCTGCTAGCTACATTGTCAGAATTAGAGAAGATTAATTAGATGCTTAATTAATTCTAATTAGGTTCATTATTTCAAAATTTTATATTTTCGTATACATCTATAATTTATATAAATATTATATGTCAAATTGATTGACTTGACATATAGAATTTATAAAATTACTTTTGTCAAATTTTGAGGAATGTTAAATTTGAGGTATATGTTAAATTTTCACCTGTTTTGAAAAAATTACGTGTTACACTTCATGTCATTTATGTGCTCAAACATAAGATAGAGTCGAAACAAAGTAACATGTGCACTGAGTCGTTGCTACTTACTGATCACTACTATGCAGTCTAGGGAGGTTAATTTTTACGTGTTAAAAAAATTATATGTCGTTGACTAGAGTTTTCAAGATAATGGTCCCGTTGACAGCATATATTACATGAGCAATATCACAGGTGTATTGGATATCTATTCCTTCAGAACAGTTTGTCTATTTTGGAGTTTACACAATGAAAGCATTTTATAGGAGTAACGATTGGGGGATGACAAAGTATGATTGCAGAGATGAGATTCTTTGCCTAGTGAAAGGGAATTTTTACTGGCCTAGATTCATACAGAGATGGAGAGACATGTCAAACTGTACAGTTTGTCATATGGCTAAGGCTCAATGATAGAATAAATGTTTATACACTCTCATTCCCATTCCAGAGGCACCGTGGTTAGACACGAGCATAGATGTTTTGGTGAGTTTACTTCGAATACAACGAAGTAAGGATTCTGTTATGGTTGTTCGTTCTTCAAGATGACATATTTTTTTTCTTGTCACTTGCCATAAAAAAATGGATGCGTCCCACATAACAGATCTAAACTCTAGGGAAATAATTGAGCTTTATGGTGTACCTAGGACCATCGAGTTAGATAGTAATATGAAATTCCTCAATCACTTTGGGTAGATTTTTTGGGGTAACTTATGTACAATATTTAATTTCAATTCAGCAAATCATCCTCTAACAGATGTAAAGGCAGAGGTTGTAAATAGTTTGGGAAATCTCCTTTGGTGTTCTGTGGAAAAGAAGATTAAGCTATGGTATTTGATTCTTCCTTAATTTGAGTTTGCTTGCAAACAGCTAATTATTCAGTTGACAAGTTACAACCCATTTGAGGTTGTCTATGAAAGAATACTCTCAATCCATTGGAGTTAGTGCGATATTTCCAGCTATAGAGCTATACAGATGTTGATTATGTTGGATCATCTATTGATCAGGACAAATTTAGGTTTTTATACTTTATTAGGATATCTTATAGCATAGAGGAGTAGTAAATAAATTATTGTCCCAACGTCAAGTGTAAATATGTTGTGCACAAGGGCTTCGATACTATGTTTAAAAATTATAGAAGATTTGAAGATTGAATGAATAGAAGCTTGAAGATATATTGTGATAACAGCATTCATAACACAATATAACTAAACCCGTATAATATGATCGAACTAAACATGGGAGGTTGATTAGCATCTCATAAAAGAAAAGTGGACGATAGGATTATTTGCACTTCTATTGTCCTAACAAATATTTTACTCATATACGTGTTCACCCAAGGACTTTACAATGTTGCATTTAAAATATTTTTTGCAAACTTAGAATGATAGGCATGTACTGATCAATTTGAGGGGGAGAGTTAAAGATTCAAATGTGGGAAACAAAAGGAAACCACTGACAACCACACAAAAAAGTATATTTAGGAAAGATGAAAACCAACGCCAATGCACAAGAAGGAGATTTAGAGGATGCAGACTGCCAGACATGAACTAGACAAGAATGTTGGACTGGCTGAAAGCAGCTGGCAAAACTACAACAACACAAGCAAAGAAAGCTAGTGGACAATACTGATTTGGAAGATACGGATATTAGTAGTAATGGCTTGTGGGCAAAAACTGATTTAGCAAAAGCTGATGGTTGGTAGGAATGCTAGGCAAACATCGGCAATAGAAGGAAGAAGGATGAGCAGGCAGGCACCAAAGATTTGGAAGGAAATGGTTGGGATGTGTAGGTGGCTGACTGTAGTGAAATTGTGAGTGCGTGCTGGATATTAGAGTAATGCCGCTCTTTTTCTTTTCTTTTTCGCATTTATGCTCAGTTTTAATTGGCTGGTTGAATCATTTGCAGAACTTTAGGGTTGAAGGTAGGCTCCTGTATTTGCTCTGTCTCTACTCTAAATAATCTGTAGTTTTATATCTGTCTGAAGAACTTATTGCAGTGTTTATTATACTGATTTTAACGAACTGAGTAAATAATTTAGTGTAAGTTGATTACTTTATTATTTGGGAGAAATTATTACGTGCAACGATCACACATCCGAACAACGGTCCTGATGGTCCTCTACTGATTTACTGAACAGAGTAAATAGCTTTTTATAAGTTCATTACTTATTTGGGGGAAATTATTACGTGTAGCAATCACACATCCAGACGAGCGGATGGTCCTTCGTGCGATACACGACGGTGTGGCCAAAATCCAAACCGTCACTGGACCTGCAATCGTCCGCTCGTAATATTTTCTTAATATTTGGTGACTATTGGTTTTTAACTATTTTTTTTCTTTAGAAAGAAATTTTATCCATTTTTTAATGTCTGCTTTTTGTAGCATACCTTGGAAAGTGATTTCATTTCTCTTTGTCCAAGCATAGTATAATATTTGGTCCCTGTTTTGTGTTTGTTTACCATTTCAAACAACTCATATTTTTTTGTTTCTCTTCACATTGTTTAACATTGTTCTTATGTCCAGGCATTCAAATCTGCTTTGTGCAAAGAAATATTAAAAACTCCCAGCATATTCGGAGACAATCGTCCGGTGCATAGTTTGATGGGTGATATGATCAAAGGTTTGTTGATTTTTAAAGTTTGTGTAACGAGCATGAATATTAGAGGCAATGAAGTAATTCTCTTCGTGTGGCTGGCTAACTATTGGAACCTTTATTTATGAACTAACAAGAGTGTGCTATTAGAAAAGTATTAAATTAATGTTGCTTCTGTTGATATATTGTTTTAATCTAGCATGATTTGAATTATGCCCTCAATCTGGCATACTTCTGAAGTTTGCAGAATGCACTGCCATAAATCCATCATTTGAGAGCATAGTGAATATGTAGAAGTTTGTGTTCTTATTTTCTTAAAGCTTCATTTATGGTATTACTATTTACATTCAGAAATAGGGGGAACGTTGTCCCCTCAGAAACTTTTGGACTAATTGAGATATTTTTGAAATGAGGTCTAGTATTATGAATTTGATTTAATCTAAAGTGCCTATATGACTACATTATGCTGTAATGAGAAATCTGAAATAGGAAATCATTGAGAAGCTTTTTATATAGTTCACCATAATGGGTATTATTCTTGCGCCTCCGACTCTCCTCTTTGCTCGAGATCTCAACACTCCTGCTTTTTGTAGCTCTGCTTGCCTCATGCATCTGCTTTTCTTATGGCTCATGTTAAAAAGAAAAAAAATCAAATCTAAGATAATCAAATGATGCATGCTTTCAATTGGGTCACCTTGTCTATAAAGCGAGGTTGTGCCCCACTCAACTAATCCGATCTTCCTCTTAAGAATTGAAGTTGACAAGCCTAAAATTTTTAATAATGTTCAAATTACAAATTTAAAAAATTATTAGTTCAAATCATCTAATCTGATCTTTCTCCTTATAAAGATTGAAGTTGGCAAGACTGACATTTTACAAGTATTTAGTCAAATAACAAATAAATTTCAATCATAAATGTCTGAAATGTCTAATTAAAATCTCTGATGATGTTCGAGTTGATAGAAGATTTCAACCAGAGATGTCTTTTCAAAATTAAGTTTTAAAAAATATCTAAATAATTCTAACTATTATAGTTCTTGAACCTGAGCTTTGGTAAGCAAAACAGAGTTGATAAGATTTATGTACAAATATGTGTTCATATTAAGTATGATCTGCTACGAGGGTTAAAATCAAATAATCAAATCTTTGATGATAAATTTGTTGATTGTGAATCTCAATTGGAGTGGACTACTTTAAAATTAAATTTCAAAGTTTATTTGAATAAGTTTTAATACTAGAATATATGTCATGACTTGAAAATTTAGTTTAAAATAACTTTGAGTTAAACAAGCCAGTGAAATCAAACGTTTAATAAATCAATAAAAAACATTTAATGTTGTTCAACGAACTTTAATATATCAATAGCATATCAATATCATTATATATATAGATATATATACAATCATCACAGGACATATAGGTCTGCAGCGACAGCGGGCTCTGCTAGGGTTTCGCTCGTTGGCGATTCCCGACGGTGATTCCTCGTGTTATCACTTTCTCTCCGTCGTCTTCCGCAATGGCGTTTTCACGCCCTGGCAGCTTTCTCGACGACGCTCACTCGCAGACGTCCTTGTCCTTGATGCTCGCTCGCGTCATTTTGGTAATCGACGACGTCATTCGCAGTCTACGACTCTTGCCCTTGTAGTCGCGGCTCGCGTCGTCTCCACTCGACAACGTCTCACCCGCAGTCGACGACACTCGCCCTCGTTATCGCTCGCCGTCTTCCGTAGCCGACGTCTTCTGTGGATGACGTCTGATTCCCATAGACGACGGTTCTTCATTCTGGCAGCCGTCTTCTGCAGTCAACGACACTTCTCCTTCGCATTCGTCTCCTTCCGAACGATGCAACTGTTTGTTCTCCTGCCCTACAGACCATCTTGTCGGTGGAGATGGCATTGACGATCCATTCTTATGCCACTGCACTTGCCGGAGACCTTCCCATTCCTACTCGTGCTCATCTTTCAGGTTCAGAGACTGGTTTTCATATGGGCAAGTCCTGCAATGTTCCACAATCTTTCCACAAGGCTTTTGAAGGTGGTGGTGATCACACTTTCATTAAAATGATTTGTAAAAAAATGGGAAGTTTGCTCTTATTATCACAGAGGTTGAAATAAGTACTCTCACGTCTTCTTGGTGTTTTTCTCTAGTGAGGAAATTTCTTTATGGTAACCCAAAACTTGAGATCATTCGGAAAGATTTTGATGCTATGAAGTTGTTGGTCGGTTGGAATATTTGTTTACTTGATGGTTGACATATACTTATTCAGTTATCTTACGATGCCGATTTCACACATTTTTTCTCGAAAAGTTATCAAGATCGACAACTATCATTCTTGTTTGGATAAAGTTTCCGGGGTTAAAACTACATCTGTTCAACTTGAAAATTTTTTACTCCTTAGCAACTGCTTACGGTAAGTCTCTCAAGGTTGATAGTCCTACGCTTGCTGCCACCAGGTCCTTTGTGGTTTGTGTGTTAGTTGAGAGAGATATCACTTAATCAATTCTGGATGGGATATGGATTGGAACCACTTATAACGGGTATTGGCAAAATGTTGAAATAGAACCACACCCTCTTTATTGCTCTCATTGTAGTATGGTTGGTCACAGTTCTACTATTTACTATCGTTTGCATCAACATCTAAGGTCGGATATCGCTAAAGATCAAACACCTACCATTACTGTTGAGAAGATGCAACCCAATCCTCTTTCTAACACCGCAGTTCCTGGTGAAGAACACCATACTACAGGTACGGATCCAATCTTGCTTTTACCACCTACTGCTATTGAAGAGGGCTCACTTAGATGTCAAGACACACGAGAGTGTTTCTTTGATTCAATAAAAGAAAAAGATCAGCTGGTACAACAAGACAAGTAGCTGCTTCTAATGTTCAACAACATACAAATGCTCGACACACTTTAGACCAATCCACTGATCATGTGAGTTAATCTTCGGATGAGGAATGACAGGTCTATTCCAGGAGGAAGAAGAAGAATGGAGGTCGACTCGAGCTCGGGAACCTATTGGATGTTACATTGGTTACTACTGGCAATGTCACTCATTTTACCAATTTATTAGATAGCTCGTTTCCTAGAACTAGAGACAGAGGCAAGAGAAAATTGGGTCGCTCTCTAGCTACCTAATACTACGTGTTTTGACACCTTTTGGTTTTTTCACTTTTTGGTTTTTTCTTAAGGTCTCTCATATATTTTTCTGTATTTTCTCGTTTTCGAACCCTTTGTGGTTATCGTGTGGGCAAGGTGTCATTCTTGGGTCTTCTCTTACAATCTATCTGTATCATTCTTTCTAATTAATATATTAACTTTAGGGCTTTCTAAAAAAATATGCAACTATCACAGGAGCACCGTAGAAAAATTATGTCAATTAAGTCACATCAATATCAATATCCTTTTTCATATATGTGCACGGGCATTTTAGTGTTTCTCACTAGTATCATTTTATATGTGCACGAGCACTCTGTGTTAACATCCGTTCAACTTGAATATTCTTTACTCTTTAGCAACTGCTCACGGTAAGTCTCTCAAGGTTGATAGTCCTACGCTTGCTGTCACTAGACCCTCTGTGGTTTGTGTGTTAGTTGAGAGAGATATCACTCAACCAGCTCCGGATGAGGTATGGATTGAAACCACTCACAACGAGTATTGACAAAATGTAAAAATAGAATCACTCTCCTTTTTGCTCTCATTGGAGTTTGTTTGGCCACAGTTGTACTATTTGCTATCGCTTGCATCCTCATCTAAGACCGAATTTTGCTAAAGATCAGCCACAGACGACTTGCCACCTACCATCCCACTGAGAAGGTGCAACCCAACCCTCTTTCCAACACCGCAGTTCCTCATAAAGAACACCATACCCAAGTCGTTCTATCCTTGGATGCTCTTGCTTTCGAACACTTTATTCCAGCCGCTAGTTTGGAGCATGGTACTTTGGAGTCCCATGAAGCATCCCCCCATACTACAAGTACAAATCCAAACGTGTCTATACCACTCATTGTTTTTGAAGAAGACTTACTCGCATGTCAAGACACACGAAAATGCTCCTTTGATCTAATAAAAGATCAGCTGGTACAACAAGTAGTCGCTTCTAATGTTCAACAACCTACACATGTCCGACACACTCTATTCCAGCTGTTGGTTTGGAGCCAGTTGTTATGTCGACTTTACATCTTGCGTGTAAATGGGCATCCACCATTCACAACAGTTTTTCGGGGGTCACAAACCTTTGATTGACTTCAGCTTACAAAGAGTGAATATCACATCATTTGGATCATTTTATTCACACTTAAAATAATGACATCAATAAGGACATCATCAAGGTCCCTTGTCCTTTTGGTTTGGTTTAAAAGCCAAAAAAAAGTTAATGGTTACTATAATAGTCCTCTGACCGAGTAGTTGTTGCCAAATGATATCATTTTATTACATTCACGGTGACTGCCCATATGTTGTCCAACTCGTTTCTATCCTTTGAGTTGTGATTATTTGTGTACATTTGATTGACATAAAACATTTTGTTAGCTAAGGTGGAGTTAAATTTGTCTCTTTAGTCAAACATCTATCCGAGATCTATAAGATTCATTTGTGTGATGTGATGCAACCATACTGAAAAAGATAATTCAATTAGGTTGGGTTGACTTCCTCCTCTGACTAACTACATCAGGGACCACAACGACCCATGATGATATAACCATGTGATCTTAATTGGGTTCGTCATCATTTCTCCCACCATCGACTTTAAATTTAAAGTGATAAATTGATCAATCTAAAATCTTAAACCTGCAGCTAATATATGTTGAATATTCAATGTCAAATGATTAGCCTTTATCAAAAGTGCTTTCCCGTTATCGGGAGGTGTAATTAACCAATTGGGTTTGTGCATATGGGAAACCTTAAACTTCGATTAAAAGTCCTCACAAATTAAGAGTGAAATCTTTGGGCAGTGTCTTATCTACAATCCAATACGCCTTCTAAATATTTTGTCCCAGAATTTTCAAAATACAAAGCTCTATAACAACAATGAGAGTTTGGGGCGTCGAATCTTTGGATCCCACAACCATAGATGGCCTTCCAAAGTTCTGATGTCTATTGTGGCGGAGTTTCTTGCTCTCCTTATAACACCTTAACAGCTTCTCTCTAAACCTCTTCACTGGGGAACCTCCTTTTTTCTCATCTCAGGAAACTTTGAAGTATCCTGAGAAGAACTAGTTTCTTTCTTAGGAAAAGTGGGTATAAGAAGGCTAGCAACCTTAATGAGTCTTATTAGGGGTGTAAAAGAGTCGAGCTTGAGCGAGCTTAGGCTTTGCTTGTGTTTGACTCCTTGAAAAATAGCACCGTCCTTGTTTGGCCCGTTTGTATGTTGAGTCCAAAAATTTATTTGTGTTCAACTCATTTGCTTAGCAAGATGAACATGTGTTGTTCACGAACAAGTTTTTTTTGACAATCCTAGTCACGCAGCCGTAGGATGTTAAGGGTAGGGACGAGATTTAAATCTTATTATTAATATTAAAATATTCATTTAAATAAAATTTAATATATTTTTATTTTATTTTTTAATTTTAATTGATTATAAATATTTGTATTGTAGCATTGTAGTGAATTAATTTATTTCTAGTCAAAACAAGCTGAACACGAACGAATCTAACACGAGCTGCTTATCAAGCCGAGTATGAATTTTTCATGAGACCGAGCCATTTTGATAGCTTTAAGCCTTTTACTTTTCTAATTACAAAAGTTCCACCAGAGAAAGAAAAGAAAAATTGATCCTCATAATAAAATTTAATTATGAGTGAAGTTCATGCTAAATTATCGAGCAAACATGTGCCATTTTGAGTCTTCTTTTATTGAGAATAGACCAGCATCGCTTGACTTTGGATTCTATTATGAGAACAAACAATATTTATATTTACCGTAGTTAGAGATGATATCTATTAATTGAGTAAAAATGTTGTGTTAGGCTATCCGTTCGAGTACCATTATTTGATTGATAGTGACTGCTGATTAACTCATTATCTCTGCTAAATTTACTGAGTTTGTGAAAACATTTCAGGACGATATTGGCCCAAGGTAGCTGAAGAGCGCAAGAAGAAACCTTATACTATAACCCTTGCTGACAAAAATGCACCCAATGAAGAAGTGTGGAGACAGGTAAAATGACACACCCTTAATATCGTTTTTTTTTTTTTGACATGATCAAGTGCATTTTGTTTTTTGTTCTAAATCAGCTACTAACTTGAACCTTTACATTTTAGATTGAGGACATGTGTCGGAGTACAAAAGCCTCTGCTATTCCTGTTGTTCCTGACTCTGAAGGTATTATGCATATAGTTTAAGAAAGTTTATTTTTTAAAAAATTAATGTACTGTTCTCTAGTATTAGTTTGAACAATAATGCTTTACCTACCTAGCATGATTTTCTTGAAACTATATTTTGTTTTTGCACTCTCTTCTGTCTCGCTCATATAGTGTGCTTGCATGTGAATGTGGTGTGAATGTTTTTTTTTTTTTTTTTTTTTTAAATTAGAAGGTCTTTTTGTGCTTTGCAAAAAGCGGGGGCAGGAATGCAGGCAAGGAAAGCCTGCTTGGGCAGGTCTAGTCCAGCTTCCTGTTGGACCGGTCGACATATGATTTTCTTGAAACTATATTTTGTTTTTGCACTCTCTCCTGTCTCGCTCATATAGTATGCTTGCATGTGAATGTGTTATGAATGTTCTTTTTTTTTTTTTGTAAATTAGAAGTACTTTGTGTGCTTTGCAAGACGCGGGGACTGGGAGGGAGACGCGAGGCAGGGACGCAGGCAAGGAAAGCCTGCTTGGGCAGGTCTGGTCCAACCTCCTGTTGAACCGGTCGACATTCTTAGGGGTGGGATGTGCCACACTTGCTTGGCTTCCTCTGCTTTCCCGATTCTTGCCTCCCTTGCCTTTTCTTGTAGCCGAAAATTGCCGCCAACAACCTCCCCGCTTTCCTTTTTAGTTTCCTCCCTATCCCTATCTATTTATATGTATGTTTGCTGGAATTAGGGTTATTTGTTTGCTTCTTGTTGTTTGGAGTCTTCTCCTCTCCCCACTAGGGCAATGTCCGACGTCGGGTGGTACTTTAGTTGTATCTCGCTCTTAGGTGGTGTTGTATCCTCCCTTATCATCTTCCCTAATGCTTCTCCTACGCCTTCCCTAGCTGTCAGCCATCCCCTTCCTTGTTAGCTGTCGTGCCGCCACCTCCACTACTGTATATTTGCTGTCCAGTCTTCTAAACCTGCTGTTCAGCCTTCTAGAACCTGCTACGCAGCTTTCTAGCCGCCCAACTGCACTCCCCCAGCCTTTTGGACCTTGCGGCCAATCAACTTGTGCCTTCCCCTTGCCGTGCCACCTAATTTCCTGCACTCCCCATGCTGTCCGGCCCTCCAGCCAACAACCTTCACCTCCCTCACCTTCCCCAACCACTACCGCAACCTCTTCTCTCTCATAGCTCTCCCCCTCCACTACTACAACCCCCTTGCAGGCAGCATTGTTGTCTCGGATCTTCTTATCCGGTTCTAGTTGTAGATTAGTGTCTGTTGCAATTTCCTTTACTAGAAGTCTTTTTTTGTAACCCTAACCAGTTGATTAATGAAGTTTGATTCCCTTTCTGCTGATTTTTGAACTATTTTCTGTATCGTTTGGTATCAGAGCTAGTCTAATCCTAGTCTTATCCTAGGATTTCCTAGCATCTGTCATTCTAAATACCGTTTCCACTTCCACAAATCCCAAACTCTTCCTATGCCACCAAGAAGATATATACCTGAGCCCACCGGGAAGAAGTGCTGCGAGAGCTCCTTCGCTTTCAACAGAGGTTTGCGGAAATTGATGAGGTGACCCAAGGGAGGTTACCCTCAACAGAGATCTGGATAGTCAAAGGGGAGAAAGAGAGGAGGATCTGAATATCTTCCATAGGGAGAATTTTAGTGATCAGGAAGACTGGCCACGATGTTTCAGAATCCAGTATTCAAGGAGGCCTAGATAAGGGTATCTGAATCGCTCCCATATGCAAAATTTCAGAGAGGAGATATCTTCGGGAGGGCACAGATACTTTGACATCAAAGTGATCTGTTAGCTTGAGGGAGGCATGGATCTAGAAGTCTTTTATTGATTGACTGCAATTTGTTAAATGGATCTTTGAATATAAGGATGTGCCAAAGGATAAGAGGGTTAAATTAGTTGCTATCAAGTTGAAGAAAAGTGTCTCGTTGTAGTGGAAGAACTTACAGACACAGGAACAAGAAAGACTTCAAGAAGATTATCGGGTGGGAGAAAATAAATAAGGCTATGCAAAGGAAATACCTCCCACCTATTACCGCCAGAATATGTTTATGAGGCACCACCACGTGCAGCAGAGGGATCTGTCGGTGGAGGTATTCACAGCGCAGTATGATCAGTTGCAGATGAAGTGATTTCGTTAAGTCAGAGGAGCATACCATAGCCCATTATCTGAAGGGTTGATGTCAGGAATTAGCTACGTGGTGGAGTTGCATCTTTATTTGTCACTTGGAGATGTTTAGACTCTAACCTTAAAGGTAGAAAGATAACAAGAACAAAGCAGATAGCAGTTCTTCAGGCAATAGTTGTCAGTCAGGCAGTCACCTACAACTACCACGACTGACAAGGGTATCTCGGGAGGAACTAGCATACCCAGATAAGGAAGGGACAGGCCATATCAGAGTGAGAAGAAACAGGAGATAGTGTTATGAAAAAACGACGACAATAAAGTGAAAAAACCCGATAAAAAAATTGCAAACCAGAAAATAATATAGATTTACGTGGTTCGGCTAATTTACTTACGTCCACAGAGCTACAGAGAATTTTATTACTTCGAGAAATTTCACTGTCGAGCGCCTCGACGTTTAAAAGAAAACTTCATTTCTCTCTCTTAGCTCTCAAGAGGACTTGACTTAGCTCTTATGACAGGCCAAAAGAGGCTATTTAAAGAAAACATGAGAGAGGTAGGTGAGATGCGGGTGAGGTGGGTAAGTCACAGGCCCATATATTTAATAGGTAGCTCCTCCAACGCAGGACCAATCAGGAAGTGTTTAAAGTGCGACAGCTACGACCATATAGCCTAAAGCTGTCTCGCGAGCCGAGCACTCACCCTCACAAAACAGGGCGATATGGAAAAATTTAGCAATGAAGAGACGGCTGAGGATCAGGGTGAGCTGTATCATCTTCCACCAGATGATGGAGAAGCATTTCTTGTTTGATTGGTCTTACAAACCGATATTGATACAAGGGATTTGCAGTGACTTCGTCACAATATATTCAATATTTGGTGCACTGTGAACGACAAGGCATCATGTCTCATCATCGATGGAGGGAGCTGTAAGAGCGTGGTGTCTACACAAATAGTTGATAAATAAATTGACTCGTCTGACTCAAAGGCATTCTTAGTCATATTCTCTGTCATGACTGAAGAAGAAGAATTTGGTCAGAATCGACTGGAGATGCTTAGTAGAGTTTTTGATTGGGGGCCAATTGCAGGATCGAGAGTGGTGCGACGTGGCTTATGGATGTTTGCCACCTTTCATTGAGGAGACAATGGTAGTTTGATCGGAAGTTTCAACACGATGGATTCGGAAACATGTATTCATTCACCAACGATAGGAAGCACATCATCCTACTTTCTTCCGCAAAGCTCTAGATCACAAGAGCCTTCACAAGCAGAGCAGCCTTGGTGGGACCAATTTTGGCGACGGCAGAAGATGATGTAATTGTGACAACAGCTATAGACACAGGACAAACACGACAGAGGGCGTTTCAGGATATCAGGGTTTATACTTTACCACCAGCGCCACCATCATGGGGGAAGGTTCAGGTTACCCCCATTTCAGATCTGGTTAAGCCAACCGTGAATGACCTTGCGAGTATTCAACAACAAAGACGGGATACACAGTTCACTTCAGTAGTAAACTTCCAAAACATTGGACCGGTGTAGATGTTTGCTCGTAAATTTGGGAAAGAACCTCAGGTATCTTGGAGGACGGTACAGTCGCCAGTGAAATTCAAGTGCTCCTAGGGGTATGGATAAAGAACCGGAAGCTTCAACAAATGAATTTGAAGCTCCCCCAACCCCTAGACTGATGCTAAGGTTGGGAGGGAGATGTGAGGCTGGGTCGCAAGTGCGGAAAATGGGCGAGGAGAGGCCGGCTGAACCGACCTAGGGTGGGTCCGATCCAACCCTCCCGCTGGACCGGTCTACATTGTTAGGGACGGATGTGCCACCTTTTGCCCCACCTTCCTCTACCTTCCCGATTCCCACCTCCCTTGCCTTTCTTGGAGCCAGAAATTGCTGCCCACTGCCTCCCCGTTTTTCCTTTTTTAGTTTCCCCCCTATTCATATCTATTTATATTTATGATTGTTGGAACTGGGGTTAGTTTTTTGCTTCTTGTTGTTTCAGAGTTTCTCTTGAAGTCTTCTCTCCTTGCTAGGGCTGTATCCGACGACGGGTGGTGCTTCGGTTGTATCTTGCTCCAAGGTGGTATTGTATTCTCCCCTATTATTATCCCTAACCCTTCTTCTATGTCTTCCTTGGCTGCCCCCCATTTCCTACTCTTCCAGTTGCCTTGTCGCCCACTTCTACTACAAATCTGTTGCCCAGCCTTCCAACCGCCCATCTGCATTCCCCAGCCTTCTGGACCCTGTGGCCAGCCAACCTGTGCCTTGCCCTAGCTGCACCTTCTGTTTTCTTGCTCCTCCCCTGCTGTCCAGCCCTCCAGCCAATAGCTTGCAACTCCCCCACATTCCTTAACCTCTACTGCAACCTCTTCTTCCTCTCATACTTCCCTCCCTCCACTACTACAAACCCTTCGTAGGCACCATCGTCGCCTCAGATCTTGTTATCTGGCTCTAGCCAGAGATTAGCGTTTGTTGCAACTTCCTTTCAGTTGAGTCTTGTTTGTAAACCTAACCAGTTGATTAATGAAGTTTGCTTCCGTTTCTGCTGATTTCTGAATTAATTTCGGTGTTATTGCAGCTCAGCAGATAATATCTAATTAATCATAAAGAAAAAAAAATTCAATTTATCATTGCAAAATAATAGCAATTTAGTTTGAACTAGTGTTATGTGATGCATATGTTGTTAACTTTCTTCCCTTGAAATTTACTCGTCTATAAACTACTGCTCCTTTAGCACCAATTGATTTCTTTACAAGTTCTATTTGTTGGCATTCCGTGGCAATATGGTCTTTTCAATTATGTTTAAAATTGAAAGGATTTCAATCACGTACAGCATTTATTTCACGTGTTGGTAAGGGATTCAAGTGTTACTTCGTGGGTAAAGTTAGTTAAATGAGTTTTTTTTCAAAATTGTTGTTTTCATCACGTGTAATTTGTCTGCTAGATGTTCAATTTGATCAATGTTTTGTAACAAAGGTATTTAATTAATTAAATTAGCGTTCTTAAAATCGTGCTTTGAAGACCTTTTGTGATGTGAAGTGATTCGTTGTGTGACCTTCGAGCTTGGCTTTGTTGCAAAGCAAAGTTATGTGTGTGCATATGCTCAACCCATGGAGCATGTTTGGTGCTCGTAACTCGTAAGTATTAATCATGGATCACAAGCAATTCATTTTAGTATTGGTTCAAGGGTTTTTAGTATTCGTATTACGTGGGTTTAGATTTTATTGTCCTAATTCATTGTAATTAGATGGTGTTTTCATACATTTTCTTACATTTCATGGTACTCTCGGCTCTTCACCTCATCGTTTGAAATGCAAATGCGAAATGCAGACTATAGTTGTAGGATAGTAGGAGATGCAAATGACCAATGGAGATAAAATTCTGGATTTTAAGCCATGGTATTATTTCATCAGCTGAATTTATATATTGAATTGTTCCTTTTCTTACTTTTGAATCATTGGTTTCTTTGATTTCTGCTCTTTTATTGACTCAATCATGTGCTCATCATATAGGAATGCTACAACATCTCTTGAGTATAATTTTTAAAATTTATTTCTAGTTGGTATTAGTTTTTAATATTTGACTTAAAATTTATAGATCATTCATAATTACGATTTTGATTAGGGTTTCGGAATAGTATAACTATGTAATGTTCCTCTTGTTATGTGCATTTCGAGTAATTTTGAAGCATAGGAGTTGCACCGCAAAAGGAAAAAAAAAAATCTTTTGCATATTACGGTGCATTTTTTGCATTGATAACCTTGTTATGCATTGGTGACTTGGATTGCAAATTAGTTATGATCAAAGGAAGGATTTTAGATCGGACAAATGGTTCTATTTAGCAGGAAATTCACTCAGCTGCATTGAACTCTATGTAAGTGTTGTCTTTGAAATATATAATGAAGATTTAATATTCCTTTTTGGAGGGTTCTTCATTACCTTTCAATCTTTATAGAACTTTTGTCGACTCATCTAGAGTTATAGGAGAATAATTTTGAACTTGTCGTGTATATGTTCACTAATAAATCTAGATATGGTAATCAATGTAGTTGTAATAAAGAACACTTACAAACCAACACTTTGGAACCTGTCGAAATGATAAGGTCAATCCTATCTACGACTTTGTGCTTGTAGATATAATTGGTTGTACTTATATTTCATATCAATTAAAGTAATAATGGACTGTCTATTTGAGTATTCAATATCATTTTTAACAATCTTCTAAAATGGTCTAATTTTTCTTTTAGCAGTTCTAACAACTGTTTTAAGCCATCTAACCAATTTTTAAAAAAATATTATAGTTTTAAGTTCTATCAAATGTTGAAAATAACTTTCTTATTCTTAGGAAATATTATGATATTCACCATCATGATATTGCTAATAATCCAATGAACTTTATTACTTTTTATATCTATGTATTGATGCCTTGTTTGTAATCCCATGTTTTATTTAACTGGCTGTAGGGATGACCTTATTGATTTTACATCATCGATATTATTGTCAAACTTTGTTCGACTCTTTATTCAACTCCTTTTTAAATCAATCTTGGTCTGGCGTACTTGAAATAAATACTTCACGGTCAAATGTTGTGATATTTTGGCCTGAGGAAACTCATAAGAATATTTCTCGAAGTTATGAAATAGCAAAAATATTTTTCCAATTTTAGACATCATAATGTATATAGAGTCAAAATAATTTTTATACAAGAAATTAACAAAAATTTATATAAATGATAGATAATAAGCTGATAGATTTATAGATTTCAATTTTTAACCAGAACAGTGACTGAATAAAATTTCCTAGTCAAAACATTTGCCTTACCTCATCATAGCGTTTTCATTTTTTTAAAATTACTTGGCTATTTTTATTCTTTTTTATTCTAATCTTGTTAGTTGACATCTTATGCTGATATTTTGTTTGTTTCTCCATTTCTTGATTGTATTCTTAACTGATAACCTTCATCATCCATAAATTTCTTTTGGGGTTATGAACTGCATCCTCCTTCATATTTGCTTTTGAAAATTGATTCTGCTATTTAAGTTTTATCCTATTCACGCTGGTATTATATTTGTTGGTTTTCAGCTTGGTTGCTTTACCTTGCAGTTACATTGATTCATGCAGGAACCGATTCAAATCCATTTTCTCTCGACGCTCCTGCTGTTTTCATATTTCGAGTACTCCAGCGAGTCAATCATCCGGTACTTTCTATTCTTTTAACCTGTTGTCTGTCACATTAAAACCTTGCTTCAATTTTGTTTCTTTTGCATTCATACACAACTTGGGCTTTTTCAAAGGGAAATCTGGACAAGTCATCTCCAAATGCTGGCTATGTCCTGTTGATGTTTTACCACCTTTATGATGGCAAGGTATGTTGTTCTTATTTTCATGTACTTATTTTTGCACTTGCAAGTGTTTATTTCTCTCATTTTATGCTCCGTGCTACTGTTCTAGAACCGAAAAGAATTCGAAAGTGAATTGATTGAAAGATTCGGTGCTCTTGTCAAGATGCCTTTATTGAAATCTGACAGGTAAAGATTCTTCTTGTTATGGCATATGAAGAATAACTTCCTTTATTATTTTTTACATCATCATCAACATTATCATCTTCATCTTTTGCCTTATCAAAAGTACCTTTATGAATCTTTTTTTTTTTTTGTTCTTGTTCTTGCTGCGTTTTGTTTAGAAATGTCGAGTTTGTTCTTCATAAAGAATTTTTTATGGCTTTTATTCATATTTTCTTAAGTCTGGACTTTCTTATTTTAAATTTAACGAGTTGATTGACCAGCATAAGCTTATACTTCTGTCTGCTTGTCTGATAGGTGCATTTGTTTACCCTTTGTTGTACATGACCATATCATCTAAAGCTTATTTTCAATTTCCTTATCTTTAGTAGATATCGTTCCAAAAATTCTCCATCTTAAGTTCTTAATTTATCCTTTAGAGTTTTTTTCATACATCTTGCTTAAAATTTTCATTTCTTCCACCTCATGCAGACATTAATGAGTTACCGCTTAACACTCAGGAATTCAGCTTAATTTATCCTCTTGATTCCTTTGACCTTCACATTATTTTCCGTTGGTGAGATCTCTGAGTTTGCATTTTATTCCTTTTTCACCCTTATTAACAAATGTTCTTAGGGGCCACACAATTTCGTGATCGTAGATTCATGGCCAATTTAAGATATGTCCAAGCATTTTCTCTTGGGTTTATTTACTACTGTCATGTTCTAACAAATTAATTTTAAAAAGTGATTATTCAATACTAATTTCAAGGGATTATATTACGTGGATGAGTATTCGATGTGGAAGCTCAAGTGGATCTTCCATTGCTTTAGTTTTTAATGTGGATCACCTCACTTTGATTGTTCCAATGAATGTCTAGTTACTCCAATTTTAACTGCCTTTCATAACACTTGATTTACTATTTCAACCAATTTACTCTATTTTTTCCTGGGTCAATATTCGGTACACTACTTCAAGTAGATGTTGCTTTAGCTAAGGGATCTAGATTGTTAGTGGCTAGGGCCCCAATTGAATTGGACATTACTATCCCTTTAGAGATGAGGATTTGTACTTTTTTCACTGATTGTGGTCACTTGTCATAACTCAGCCTAGGAGCTTGGAATATTAAGACGAAAATGGATGGTTGGATGGAGGAAACTAATTATTTAAATATTTTCATTTATTAAATAAAATAGTCCAACATAAAAAAGAGTTATTCTATTACCCAACTTTACGCTACAAATATTTGTTCAAATTTAAAACTTTTACGACTGAAAGAAAACTAAAAGCTGAACTATAATACCTTTCTCCCTGAGTTCCTCGGCGTCTATACACATACTTCTTATAATCAATCTTTTAGTATATTTTCTTGCTATATTACCTTTCTCTGAGTTCTTCAGCATCTGTACTCATACTTCTTATGATCAATCTATTGTATAGCATGTTTTCCTGGAAAATGATGGTAACTGAAATATGATTTAAACTATTAAGCGGACAAAATATTTTTAACAAAAATTCTCATTCTAAAAATATTTTGTAAAAACACAATAAACAATTAAAAGATCTTAAGTAGTAAAAAAAGAAATAAGTAAGAAATTTATTTTTTGGTTATTTTTATGTATTTTAATTATAATATCTGTCAATAGAAGTCAACGTCTAAACGCACACTAAAAGTATAAGTTCTGCATTTTTTGAAACCCACAAAAAATATAGAATTTTTTTTTTCATTTTTATTTTACATGCACTGATACTTCGCATCACTTGTCAATATCATTTGTGTGTAAATCCATATATGTATGCATATATTATATTTTATTTAGTTCTTTATCTGACGTTTATAAAAAAAAAAAACTAAGAAACTTGTAGCTTTAAAAGATAGCGCCCAAAATAATAAAAACTGTTGCAATTAATTTCATAAATAAAAAAACTATTGTAAAATAAAATTTTATTTACACACATAATCAATGCAGTCTGTTATCCTTCCCTCGGTCAGTATATTTCGTTCTTACAGCTATAGTAAGACATTTTACTTACTTTCCTATCAACTCACTTAATATTAAATAATTTTATTAACTTATTTTAATTTATACAATAATATAATTCAATTAAATACATTTTAGAAAGGTTTTCTTAAAGTTTCTTTTGGTATTTTGAATTAGGAATAGGTTAGTTATACTTTGAAACTTTGTAATTTAACACAAATTTACGGAGAAAATAATAAATAATTATGAAAATTCTAACTTTATACCTGAAATTTCTCTTTCTTCATTGTCTGATTTCACCCTTGTCACCAAATTTCCTAGACAAATTTCTAACAAATTCTAAAAAATCAATTAATGTAGGTTTATGAAATGTATTCAACTCTTTTTGAACCCTCATAAAACATTAAAGAAAAATTAGATTAGGGTTTCAAAATCATTACCTAAAGCCACAAAATCCTTTTTCCCTTGTTGCCTTGCCTGGTTTTATGCATTCGGAGCATAGAGGCACTCGGGCGAGCTTCTCCTGGGTGTGATCATTACTGCACGACGAGTAAAGAAGCAAACCTCCTCAAATATTTCTCAGCCTTGCCATTTTTCCTTCTATGGCATAGAAATGAGCAATCATGTGCATTGTGCACGCAATAAATTCTTCCTTTAGTCGCTCGAGTGATAGTCATTTGGTTTTTCCTTTCTGTTGTTGGATGGCTCACACGCTCGACTATGTGCAACAGACATGCAGAAAGGCCCCTGTGAGCCCCTCAAGCTCCTCTTGAGCACTTAAAGTCCCAGACACTAGTGAGTCTGTGGGAAATGCTGCTAGGTCTTTCTTCTTCCTTACTCGTGGTTTGTCGACGACCCACGAAGGTGTGGTGCTCGAACCCTTGTCTTCGCTGGCATTGGCTTCTTCTTCCTTTCCCTCTCTCATGTTCTCTTCCTCTCTCCCACTATCTCTCACTCAGTGTCTCCTGCTCACTAGTCCAGTGCGGTCAAATCAGAGAAGATGAGGGAATAACCTTGCCTTAGATCTCTGATTGGCGATGCGGCGGGAGCTTCTTTGATCGACACCTAATGTGCATGTCTTAAGTAGGTGACTACTTTTTTTTTAATTAAGTTATTTAAAATTTAATAGAGTATTATTATAGTTTTCACTCCAAATTGCCCTCAAAATTTACTATACATAGAATAATTCATACCTCAACTAAAGTTGTGGATAAAATTCTCTCATTTATGATTCATTTTCCCAAATAACATCTCTTTATGTCTCATGCTTTCATGGTACACGAACAAAAATAATATATTTATTTTTGCGTTGTTTCGCATCATAATTTATAATTCTTTCTAGTTTTCTATTAAGATCAAATTAAGGTGGATATCTATAAGGTTTGTGACAAGCTTATTACAGTAATATAATTTTGAAGAAATGAGATATTAAATATATTAATGTACTCCGTGCACATGTGTTGGTAAGACAAGTTTATGAGTCACTTCCTTAATTTCCTCCACGATCTCATATGGGCCAATATACCGTGAGCTCGATTTTCAAAACTTTTCAAACTTTTGACACCTTCATAGGATTGACCTTTAGAAAAATAAACTCTAACCTCAAATTTCATTGATTAGTGCTTGACATCATGATACTTTTTCTGTCTATCTTGAACAGCTTGCATTCTATTACAAATCAACATGATCTTCTTAGTAAATTCATCAACTAACTCAGAACCAATTGTCTTCCTTTCACTAGTTTCTAACCCAATAAAGAGTTGTTCAACTTTCTTTCATATCGGGCTTCATTTGGAGTCAATATTGGTTTGGAAACTATTTTTGTAGGCAAATTATATCAAGAATGTGCGATTTCTAATTTCCACCAAAATTAAACACATAAAGTCTAAGCAGTTATTATAGTATTGGAATTGTTCTTTCTGAGTGATCATCTGTTTGAGAATGATGTACTACTAAACATTAATTTTGTACCCAAAGCTTCTTGAACTTTTTTTCGCAGTCAGATGTGCATCTATCATCTCGATCTTAAATTTGATTCTTTTATGTTAAAATATACTTCAAGTTTTGGTGATTAATGAATGCTTCACATTTGACTCCATATAAATAAGACATCCATATATTCAAAGCAAATATGACTGCTACTAGCTCCAAATCTTGTGTTTGATAATTTGCTCATGATTATTCAATTATTTAGAGGCATGGGTAATTCATTTTTGCATAAGAGCACATCAAAGTCCTCTTAAAGATGATCACTATAAATCTATAAGTGCTCTGTTCCAGAGGGGATCGTCAAATCTGAAGCTCTCTTCAAACATGTTTTCAACTTCTAACTTCCTCATGAAGATCAATCCATTCGAATTTCAATGGCTTCTAAATCAATCTAGACAAAGGCATTGTAATTTGAGAGAATCCCTCAACAAATCTTCTGTAATAGCCTGCCATACCTAGAAAACTTCAATACTTCTATAATAGTGGTTGGTTTGGGCTAACCAATAATCGCTTTAACATTGTTCTGATTCACTGAGATACCCTCATTATTGACCACATGCCCCAAGAATGATATGCTTCTCAACCAGAATCCACACTTTAAAAACTTGACATATAACATATAACTATAATTATCATATAACTTAATATATCGTGAGCTTGTTTAATTCTCGATAGTCATTATATGACCTTGAGCTCCCATCTTTCTTCTTAACAAAAAATATTGGGTCTTTCCTAGGGGAAGTATTTGGTCTGATAAATTATTTTTCCAATAAGTTTTGCATCCGAGCCTTTAGTTTTTGTTGATCCTGGATTGTCATTCTATAGAGTGCCTTTGTTATTGGTTCTGCACCATGTATCAAATCAATGGTGAAATGTATCTCTCTTCTTGGATGCAAACTTGACATATCATCTAAGAAAACTTTTGGGTACTTTTTTACTACTTGTATATCTTCTATATTCTTTGGTTTTTTTATATTGTGACTTGAGCTAGAAAACATTGGTATCTTTTTGCTTATATTTTGAAAGCCTTAAAGTTGATATTTTGCATGGATAAAACCTTTTTATCTCTCACAAATTTGAGCTCTTCTCCTGGAATATTGAATTTGACTATCAATTTAGAGCAATCTATAGTTGTAAGGTGATTTGATAACCAAACAATCTCTAGGACTACTTTGAATTTTGTTAGTGGTAACACAACCAAACTCATCTTCAAGCATCTATTTCAAATAATAATATTCTGATCATTGCTTCTATTAGCTGTTATATGAGACCCATTAAGCAAAGTGTTGATAATACATTAGCCATTTTTTATGTGTTCAATCTCTTAGTTCTCACAAATTCTTCAGAATAAAAGAATGTGATGACCCAATCTTTTATTTTGGGTATATATGAAACCTATAGTAAAGAAAATATAAAAATCTAATAATAAGTGAAGATTTGACGGATTTACTAAAATAAAAAATATATATATTTGTGATGAGGTTGGGTGAGTCAGTTGCTTCCCGTAGAGTCAATACATAGACCTGAGGTTGCACACCCTGGAGGGTCTTGACTTTGAGCTAGAATTGATCCTGACAACGTAGCCTACCTCTGTCTGCCAAAATTCCTTTGAGGAAGTGGAGCATCAGCTCTAGTGTCTACAGAAGGCCCTGACCCAGAGTAGGACACGATCTCGACATATGTCGTGACTAATGACAACAAAACTAGGATTGGTGCTTGATATACATTTTATTATATGCATCTTTCCACACTTGGCATAAGTCGTGACATTACTATTGTGCCAGTGTCAGTGCCATTGTTGTTGGATTTAAGCTTCTTCAAGTTGGACCGCTTAGACTTGGCAGACTAAGTGGTCTGCCCAGATCTCAACCTTCATCGCCCTTCTTCTTCTAAAAATATGTACCTCTATATAGCTATATCCTTCTCTCTCTCTCTCTACCATAACTGAATAATCTTCAATGCCCAGAGAGATTAAAAGCTGTCTGATCATATTCCTTAACTCTTATAGAAAGCAGTGACACTTTTCTTATACATTGGGGATCATTTTTGGTGCTTATTTAGAAAGTATCATTAATTCAACATCATATTGCAAGGTGACAGATCACCTTGCATCGGTCTGATGAATCTATTCTACATATGCCTCATGGCTGAAAGATGAACGAGCCAATCATAGAAGACCTTCACAAATCCTCCGCCTTGCTGCTTCCAAACTTTTATTGTAGCTCCATCCCTCTTCTTCTCTCTCAAAAGCGAGGGTGACCAATGTACTTTTGTATCCTGATGAAAGGACATGCTTTCAATGATTTTTTATATCTTCAATAGCCACTTCTCAGCCTCCATTGGCCCTCTTATTCCTGAAAAAAAAATGGTGGTATCTTATCTTGCAATTACTTTAGATTTATCCATCAATATTGTCCAACTGCCATTAGCTTGTTGAGAACCCTAAATTAAGTTCGTCATTGTTGTCATCATTTGAGTAAATACATCCCTGAAGACACTAACACCGTTGGGTGAGGGATCTGTAAGTGTTGATGGCGACGGATTCTGTTTTTCATCAGCTTTCACCTCTTTAGTACTCCTTTTTGTATCCTTCTGATTCTTATCCATTGCATTGAGATATCAAAATTCTATAATTATTACCATGAATATTATAATTTTATTGAACTCTCTTAAATGACAACTAATGATTTTTTTAATGGCTTAGGATACGAAAGTTAGAATGGACAGTCAGATGGAGGAAGCTAACTATCTAAATATTTTCATTTATTAAACAAATCATCCAACATATAAAAGTGTCATTCTTTTACACAAATTTGCGCTACAAATATTCATTCATATCTAAAACTTTTACAACTAAAAGAAAACTAAAAGTTAAACTATAATAGATATTTTTCTATGTTCCTTGGTGTATGTACGCATACTCCATAAGATACATCTATTCTATAGCAAATTTTCCTTAAAATTATAGCTGAAACTATGAGTTAAATTACTTAGTGGGTAAAATAGTTCTAAATTATAATAATTTTTATTTAAAAATATTTTTGTAAAGACACGATAAGTAGTAAAAAAATCATTTTTCTAGCTATTTTTATTCATTTCAATTATAATATTCGTCAGTGGAAGTGTCCGAACGTATATTAAAAGTATATATTTAAATTTTCTAAAATTCACCAAAATGATAGATAACCTTTTTCATTTTTATTTTACATGCTTGAGTACATCTCATCCCCTGGTATCATACAAGTCTAACTCTATATATGCATGCATATATCATATTTATTTATTTTTTCTTTTATTTGACATTTATAAAAAAAACTTGCATTTTTAAAAGATGGTGCTCAAAATAGCATAAATAGTTGCAATTAATTTCATAAATAAAAAGATTTATTATAAAATAAAAATGTATTTACTCACCTATTCAAGGTAGTCAATTGCCTTTTGATGAGACTTTCTTTGATGCACTTATCGTAACACATTAGACTTATATAGCTTTTATCACTTTTGTCCTACATAAATTCTAACATAAATATATAGGCATATGTGTTAATCTTTATTTGTTGTTTCGTATAAGTTCTTTACTAATAATTCATTCTTACCATTAAACTATTTCATTAACATATTTTAATTTATACACTAACATATTATAATTCAATTAAACGCATTTTAGTAAGGTTTTCTTATAATTTCTTTTAATATTGAGTTAGGAATAGGTTAATTATACTTTGAAACTTGGGGTTTGTTCGGGCAGTTCTTAAAAAGTTGTTGCACAACAGTTGTTGTATCAAGAAGTATTTGCAGGGAAGCCGAGTGCCTATTTATTTTGTACAATTCTGCAGCAGTCATGTTACAGTTGTTTATGAACAAATGATCATTTTATCCTGTCGTATAGTCTTTGTTTTAATCTACTTGAAAATAGAATCCATTATGAGTTTTACAATGAGTTTTAAGTCCGGAGTAATATTTCCTCCTCTCGGGTGCGGCAATTCCAGCACGAGACTGAGAAAAAATATTACATCAGGACTACGGACGTAATTTGCTTTCGGAGTCCAATGGTGGGGCGTCATGAGTTAAATGGTTCTACTATAATACAATGGGATTGGTCAGTGTTATAATTAATGGGTCCGATTTGACACGTGGCGTCCCGTCATTGGACTCCAGATACATCCGAAGTCCTAATGTAATATTTTTTCAAGACTGAAAGCCGCAAACCTCATTCCTTGCTCTTTTTACTTGCAAAGAAATGCACGATCGAGTTCCTTAACGCACACAAGAAGCCTTTCCTCCTTGTTGTTGGACGGCGCATGCGCTCAACTGAGCGTAGCACGCTCGTCGAAAGGCTCTAGTGTGCCACACGACCTCAAGAGCCTTCCTTGCTTGTGGTTTGTCTAGTACACACGAAGAAGGTGAGCCGCTCGAACCCTTTCTTCTCTCTCTCCGGCTTCTCCTTCTCCCTTTCCCTCTCTCCCGTTCTCTTCTTCTTTTCCACTGTCTCTTACTCCCTATCTGTCACTCATTGCTCTAGTGCAGTCGAATGAGGGGACGAGGGGGTAACCTCTGTGGGCAGTGCTGCGGGAGCTTCTTGGTCGACACCTGCACAGCAGGTGTCTTACGCAGGTGACTACTCTTTTTTTCTTTTTTTTTATTTAGTGAATTAAAAATTTAAAAGAGTATTATTACACTACTAACATAATTTAAAGCATGAAGGCATTACTTCTTGTTCCTCTTGACAATTTTTTTTTGCCACGACTTTTTTATAAGCTTCAAGGCACACCTAAACCTACAAAAATCTTTTAGTAACCTTGTTAGTGGAGAAAATTCAATTGATAAAGGCGATCTTTTAATTTATCTGTGCTAATTCCTATTTTTGATTTGTTTTGTACACAACTCTGAAGCACACTAGATTTTGTCTTAGATTTAAACCATTCCAGATGTCAGTCTAATAGTGGTGAACCCTATTTGCGTTCCAGATCATTGATCCATATTTTTTTATGATCATCAAGTTGTCTGGAATGCGGATTAATGAGATTCTCAATAAATTTTCGTTGATGCCAGCATTTCTAGTACTAAAGAGCTATTGTAACAAATGTTTCAACTTCACTCTAGCATAATGAGTTCAAATATAAATAAAAGATATATTCACTCTAAGATTTATTAGACTTCAATTAAGATGATTTGAATGTGGACTCCTGGGGTTCCTCTCTATATGTAGATTAATGGCATTTTATAGTTTTGGCCTTTTTATCCTACTAGCATTTTTGGCAATCGCTGCGTGTACTCTTTTCATTGACTAATAAGAAATTAAAAAATAAATTAATTGATAGTTTTTCATATTAGGCCCACTAAAATTATGTATTGTATATTTAATATTCGTTTACTACTTTTAAGACGTCTATCGATTAAACATCATTGTTACGATTATAATTTGTTACTTATTTGAATGGATGCCGCACTGATTAGGATTATATCAGTAGTAGAAAAATGTACATCAAGAATGGGTGTCACACTGATTGGGATTAAGGGACTGTTTGGGGCCATTTTTCTCAAGCTTCGCGGCCCGAAACCTCAAAAAATTTTCGTTTGGCTCCCAACTTTGCGCCACACGATACTAAAGCTGGCCGAAAGCGGACTGCGAAATTGACTCCGCGGCCCCAGCTTTCACCTCGCTAATATTCCATATTGCCCCGTGTCTTCTGCCTAGCGCACGCCCCCCCTCTTCTGCCCTAGCATCCCGCCTGGTGTTCCCGAGCCATCCCGCGAGACCCCTGCGCCTTCTTCCTCTACCAAGAACGATTCTAGGAAGCCCGATGCAGGTAAGCGTAAACCTGTCTCCTTCCCTTGTTTTCAAACTCTCTTCTCCGCTGCTTTGAATCCGGGTTAAAATGCTTGAGAGAAGGTCGAGCTCTTTGAGTGAGTGACTCCTCATGAAAGGTAGCTTGATCCACGAGCTTGTGAGACACGAATAAAGAGTATTTTGGGTCCAGCTTAAAATAATTGACCAATGGATTCTATTTTGATGTTTTCAGGAAAGATGAGCAGCAGAAATTCAGGGACTTCCCAAAGAATGTTATGCTACTGCGGACTAGAGATATCCTTTCTGAGGTCATGGCAGACCCACAGCAACGGTCGACAGTTTTACAGATGCCTCCGGAGACTCGCAAAACATTGTGACTTCTTTCGTTGGGCTGACGGTCAGGTCGATTCCACTTCTGAAACTGATCACGAATTGTTAGCATCATTGGAGGACAGTTTAGGTGGAGACATTCATTATCTTCACGTTAAAGACTATATCATTATTAGTTTATTTGTAATATTATTTTTTTTTCTTAGCACTTTTAATACTCACTGTTACACAATGTCGTATATGACGTGAGTTATGTATTTGTACTTCTGTTATGATTTGAAACGAATTTATGATTCTGAAATATCAAATATGTCGCTGTCATTGTTCTGTTATAAACAGTTTCACTAAACAGGGACAGAATGACTATTTTTTCATAAACAGTTTTTCGCATAGCTGCAACAAACAGACTATCAGCTTTCCCGCAGCAGCTTTCTAGGGCAGTGCAGCTACAGCTGAAAAGCTGAGAAGTTGCAGCTGCGCCAAACAGACCCTAAGGCTTTGTTGTTGTTGTTGTAGAAAACCGTATCATCAAGAAAACTCACTTTGAATAACTAAAAGGGTTTTAGACAACCATTATCTTTGATGTAATCATATTGTAATTAAAAATTCCTTGATTACCTCAGGACTACTTCAAATACTAGTTGATTCTTCATCGCATTTATTTTGAATAACATGCTTTTGACATGCATTTATGTCTTAAGCACATGCCGATTCATTTTTTTTACTTGATTTTTTATATCGTGATCAAGAAAAATCATATAAAGATGTTTCCTTGCTTTATAATAATTTTTTTTGGGATGAAATCAAAATGTTTGGTTTTCGAAAATCAATGCAATTTGTGAAGCTTGTATTCCATACTCACGCTCATAACTTATTTGTATGAAATGATGCTTCTCCAATCCTTTGGCATCCTCTCAGTCTCAAAAATTCCTTTGAAAAAGTTTGTTAACCGAACCACTATAGTGTCCTAAACAACTCTCCAACTCTTGGTAGATATTTCATCTAGACCTAAAGCCTTATGCATCTTTGTCAATGCCAAGTCCGCTTTGCATTTGTATTATATCATTATTTAAATTATACAAGTGTACCTACTGAAAACAAATTTTAGTTAGATGTGAAAGTTTTTATTCTTCCTATTGTGATGCTATATTTAGAAATATGCATTCAGTTTATAAGGCATGTATATATGTAAGAATGAACGTTTTACATGTAGCAAATCTTTGTACTATTTACGTTGAATTTGACAAAATCCTATCGAGTATTTTTTCATCACTTCATCGTGCCTTCCTGCACCTAGGTTTTACAGTACCATTCAGCTAACTAACCGAGCAATGATGTGCCCTTGCATCCATTTCTATCAATTTTTTTGGTAAATTTCCCATCCTTTGAAAAGAAAATTTACAGAGTGAATATGGTTTTTTGTATTTGAAGCAATAATTTCTATGAAGTACTGTACCATAAGGCATATTTATTGGAAATTAAAATTACTTCTCCTCCATGAAGATGGTTTCCATGATTTTTTTTTCTGTATTTTACTGGCATCTGCTGATGTTAAATGGAAACATGCTCTGTTACTGTTTACAGGCAACCTCTACCTGATTCTGTGCGGAGTGTACTTGAGGAAGGCTTAAATCTCTACAGGCTTCACACAAACAGGCATGGAAGGTATTTACTTGCGAAGTATTTGATGTGGTCATTTGGTTAAAATGTTTCCTTTTAAAAATCAGTGCAATTATAGCCAAGATTTTACTTGGTATGGTTGTGCTCTAGCTCACATGTAAATGTAACAATGCATTTGCTTGCCGTATGTTTAAAATATTGGAGAGATGCTTACATCATTTATCATCAGCTTTGTGAAACCCCCTAAGTAGAAAGAAGCTGAATTCTAAAACATGGAGGTGTTTTTTGGTGTAACGGTTGAATTTCATCATAAACTCCAAATTTAATTGTGCTTGCATGGGAGACTCATGAAATGGGTGCCTCTTGGAAAGTTACACCAACAAGGCAAAACCGTGACCAATGCGGACAATATCTTGATGGGTGAGAGTTTGTTATATTAAAAATGATATCGGAGCATTGCACCAACTGGAAGATGGAAACTAAATGTCAAACAGAACAGATTGCTACATCATGAGAGCCATCTTTTAAACCCAATATGGGACACAATGTGCTACATGGTCGGGAAACATCTCTTTAATCTGTAGGGTCCACCTCTAGAATCTCATTTGCTTGGTGAATGACTTTGGGTTAAGGAAACTAGTGTTGACGTCAGCTACATAAGTGGGGGAGATTGTGAAATTCCTTAATTAGAAAGAATTTGAACTTTTAAACATCGAGGTGCCTTTTGGTATAGTGGTGAAATTTCGCTAAACTTCAAAGTTATGTGTCCTCGCTTGGGAGCACTCCTAAGATGGGTAACCTCCTAGGAAGTTACACCAATATGACAAAACTATGAGGTCATTAGGACAAAAAGCGGACAATATATTGATGTGTGGGAGTTTGAATAGTACAAGCTTTGTCTAAAGTTAGCAAATCAGCTGTTTCATTCCATTGTATGTTCCGAAACCATCTCAATTTTTATTTTACCATCTTTAAGTAATACTACTTTCAATCTTTCCCCATGTAATCACTGTATTGCAACTTGATCTTTCTTATTTTAACTATGCATATGAATATGAATTTTTTTTCACTGAACTTGTTTGAACCTCCAGCAGTACCTGAATCTATAACATTTATTTTTTCAAATTATGCCTTATTTTCTTATTATAAATTGATGCTACTCCATTTTAATCTTTTAGCTCTGTCAAGTGCCAAATGGCTTTATGGATCTCACCATGCAATGGTTTAGTTGGCTATTACTCTTGTTTGAATGCTATTTCTATCTCTTTTGGAGCTCCATGGAATGTACTCAATCTCCACTCTACTTAATGTGTACCATATACATTCTATACTACTACAAATAAGCTTTTGATTCAGTTTTTGCCTCCCCTACCAGGAGAATGTTATTTGCAAATATCATGCATCATGTATAAAGAGTATTAATAATTAGGAAGATCTACATACATACCAATCATATTCTATGTATTTACATATCTAACACCTCAACTTCAATTTTTACGTACACGCTACCCTACCTATGCATGAAAGTGCATTTCACTTTTTAAATTTAAATGATGGTATTTTTTATGTGATATGCAAATTTTGGGTGGTCTCAATGTAAAAAGGTAAAGTTTAGATGTTAGATATGTAAATATATAAAAATTGGGTGGTATGTATGTAAATGCCCCTAATAATTATATTGGAGTTGTGGAAGAGTTAATTTTGAGTTTCGTGAATCTTTAAAGATTTGACATTTGTGTGCTTTGTGTGTTGAGTGTATCTAGGATACTCTCAAGCTTAGCTTCTCTCTGTAATGCCATCATATCTTATCTTTAGGTAGTCTAGGGCAGGCATTTTCAAGGTTTACAAAATCATAGGATGATCCTTTGTTTTCTCCCCTTACTTTTTCAAGAGATGTTTTACAATGGAAAATTTGTGTATTTGATTGGTCTTTTGTGCATGGTCTTAAATTTTGTCATCTTTGTGCATGTAGTACTTTGGAAATTTTCAAGTCATTTTAGCTCTTAATAAGCATGAGTTGAAGAAATGTTGTTTACCTTTTCGTTTCAGGGATTCTGCCATTTTTTGCTTGTGATATCCTGTGTTTCTTCTAATTTTTATGCTGCTATCTTATTTTTTCCATCATTCTTAGCTCATTGATGTTGAACATGACTTGTTCAGGTTTTATGGAAACAACTCCAAATTACTATAAGAACCTGAGTGCGTCAATATTTCTACAAAATGGATTTATATGGCTCGTAAGCATTTACAAATAAAGTAGGAGGGACATATTCTCTAGTTCGGCCACAAGTGAATATGCTATTAACTAGCTTTGTTTTATAAACCTTTGGAGTAGCTATTTGAATATGTCCTTCAAAAATCTTCTCTGCTCACTCCAGTTTAGTTTTTTTTTTTTTTAATTGAACTACTTTTGCCTAGTTATTTGAACAATTCCTAACAAATTTTGGTTTGAGTGTGAATATATTTTTTTTTTAAAGTTTGAATTGATTGATTTTTTGCATTATAGGGGCTCGCCCTACAGTGAACTAGTAGACGATGAGTCGGGTCTAGTTATGATCGAGCTCAAAATGACTAGGCATGGATTTTAATTGAACTAGCTTCTGATTGGATTGGAAAATGTATTTGCATGTGAATCATTTCAATGGTTCTCATAGTTACAACAAGATAGCTTGAGAAGGACAGGAAGTAAACTGGAAATCAGGAAATTCAGATACAATTCAGCTGTTATATAGGATCCCTTACGTAGAGAGTCTATTGTAAACAACAAGAGTGGTAACTGAAGTTTGTTACATCATGAGAAGAAACACCAGCTGTATGGTACAAATAGAGTTTCTTGAAGTTAGCTATTTCAGTTATACTTGAAGCAAGCATTTGGAAGAGATTTTGTAAATAAATCTGCGCGCTGATCCATTATGGTAATGTGATGCATTGTTATTTGATTGTTGTGATAACATTCCCAAATGCAGTGGCAATCTATTTCTATATATTTGGTCTTCGAATGAAAAATTGGATTCTTTGCAAGAGCTATGGGTGAGGTCTTAGCCAATACATTGTTATTTGATTATTCTTGATATATTCCCGAATGCAGTAATAATCTATTTCTATATATTTTGTCCTCGCATGAAAAAATGGGTTCTTCGTAAGGGCTATTGCTGAAGTGCTATCTCAATATAATGTGGTTGGTTGAGACAAATTCTGAAATCTTGCGGTAAACATCGCAGTGGTGGCCATAGTAAGTGCTCGATATTCAGCTTCTGTGGAAGAGAGAGCAACCGTTGTTTGCTTTTTTAACCGTCCATGAGACGAGTGAGCCAAGGAAGATACAGTAGTCATTGGTAGACTTGTGATCAATGGGATTACCTGCTTAGCCTAGTCTGCATAAGCGGTGAGCTGAATATTTCTCTGGATACTGGTAGAACCAAATTTTTGGTGCCTTCAATGTACCTTAAAATATGTTTAACTTGTTGGAATTTATACTGAGATGGTCGGTGCATTGAATGACCCGCTTGATTAAAATCAACTGCATAGGATATGTTTGTTCTTATATGAGTAAGCTATTGTATTTATCCAATGACTTTGTGATAAAATGAAGGATCCATGAAGTGATTTTAATCTGTCTATTGGGGTTTTTCGTTGAGAAGTAGTGTTTTTAACAGGCTTGGAATTTAGCATTCTTGAATTTGTAAGAATATGTTGAGCATCGATGTTTGATTTATATGTAATACGTGTTTATCTAGAGTTGCTGAAATGCCCAGAAATTGTGTTGTCCCCAGATTTTTCATTTTTCACTGATGCTGTAAGTTTGTGCAGAATGTTATTGATGGTTTTCAGATCATTCCTTGTTAGTAAGATGTCATCATCATATATTAGAATGTAGATTTTGCGAGGTATCACTATGGTAGCAGAAAATAAAAGAATTTGTTGAGTTGGGAGTGAAGTTTAGTTGTTGTAGGTATGTTTACTGGGTTGCAGCTTGCAAAGAAGAGGTAGGAACCAGTAAGAGTGGTAGTAGGTGGTGTGTGTACTATAATATGGTTTTTGGAGATTAATGTCTTTTGATAAGAAAAAACAGCCTCATTGAACATGACATATTTGGATATATAAATTGTGTTGGTTTGAGGATCTTGACATTTGTATCCTTTCGGGAAGATACAGATCCAAGAAACACAATTTTTAGAGAGGAAATAATTTATGTTTGGAATAAGACTTGAGCCAAGAAAAGCATTGACAACCGAATATTTAGATGTGATTATATGGGGGTAGTTTGCCATGCAAGGCCCCATAGGAGACTTAGTGGATTACTTTTGACGGTAACTTATTGATCAAGTAACGTGCAGTAAGAAAGATGTCTGTCCATAAGTGTAGAGGTAAAAAGACCTCAATTAGCAGAGCGTGAACTGTTTCCTTAAATGTTTGTGTTTCATTTCTGCCAAACCATTCTATTATATAAAGGCAGATGTTTTGATTTTGAATGCCCTGTTGTTTGAGTGGCGTAGTAAATGTGTATTGAGATACTCACTTTTCCATCTGTGCGGAGAATTTTTATGAGTATTGAATTGATTTGCCACCAGATTTTTTTAATTATTTCAATTTCTCAATTATTTTATTTTTATTTCAAAGAAGATTCACCCATGAGAAATGAGAGTAGTCGTCCACCAAGACGTAGTATTTATATTACTGTGTAGATGGAATATGGGAAGGTCTTCATACATCAGAGTGTATGATATCTAAGGGATGAGAGGCATGTGAAGTAGGTGTGATAAAGGGTAGCTTACCACTCTTTGTGAGACTACAAGAAGTGCATTGATATCTATTGTTAGAGCAACTTAGTGAAGCAATACATTTTGTCAGGTGCTTTTGCACCTTGTGGGATGGGTGACCGAGTCTTCTATACCAAAGATTTGGAACCTGTTGGATGGTTATGAGTGCTAGGGAGCTCAGTGTAGTTGTATAAGTGTTATTGTACTGTATTGGGTAGTCGCTGCACACTCCTTCAAGCATGTTGGTCTCCATATTCTTGAGAGTATAACCTTTAGCCGTTAAAAATGTAAGTTTATGAACTGAGAGCAAATATAGGAAAGATTGGGAATATGATGAATATTTGGAAGGAGAAGCTTACACGTAGGTGTGGGTAGCAAGCATTGCCCAGCATGAGCAACGGGAAGTTGATGAATTTTCCCATGGTAATAGAACTATTACCCCTGTAATCTTGAGTGTTGGTAATTTGATTAGGATCAATGATAGATGCTCTGTTGTACCACTGTCCAAATCAATTGTTGTTGGTACTACCTGTTGATTCAGTGACCAAAGCAGTATGTGACTGGCAATTCTTATCATGACTATGCCAGCATTTAAATGCAGAATGCCCTGATTTATTGCATGTCTGACAAACGAGTGTTTAAGATTTTGAGAGTTACGTTTGTTGCTATTAGAGTGTGGACCTGAAGATTCTTGATTCTGATTGGAATTGGGATTGAAGTTTTGTATCTGCCAAATCCCCTGGTTGCAGCAAGGGCGATATGAGCAGATTGTCGCATTTCTTTGGAAGCTTCTTTTGTCAAATTGAGTTCCTCATTGCATAGTAGTGTGTAAAGATCATAAAAACCTGTGGTTCGAAGATTGGTTCTAATAGATGCCTTGAATGTGTGGTAAATTGAAGGAAGACCGTTGAGCGTATATAGGATTATGTTGGATTATGTCTGCAGGATTCAGGGATGCGCCTGCAGCAGTTAGGGTGTCAACTTTGTATTTTATTTCGGATAGGTATTACGTCATAGTTTTTTTTTTTTCATGGATATAGTATGCAGCTTACTCTTGAGTTGAATAATGTGTGATCTATCAGTAGATTAGAGTCTGCGTTCCACTGTTATCCAGATTTCAGAACACGTTTTAAGATTGAGGATCTAGGGAAGAAGAGGGTAAGAGATGATTGAATACAATACAGCTGCCAAATTTTGGTCTATAATTATCCATTTTGTATAATATGGGTTTGGTATTTCAATCTCCTTGGAATCAAGAAGAATGGATGAACTCTGTTTGCTGCAGATTCCATTGAGGAATTTCTCACACCTATTGGCACAAAACAGCATCACAACTTGAGCCTTCCAACTGGATGATTTTCAGCAGTAAGAGGAGTTGAGATGATACCTTTGATATTTTCCATGAGGAATTTTAATTGGGTTGGGATGGGATTATCACATGGCATTGCGGTAGAGGTTGCAGTGGGCTTTGCTACAGTGGCAGAAAAGATAGAATGAGAACTCATTATGTAGTTGAGATGCCAGTGGGCTTAGGCTCTGATGTCAGTAAAGATTTCAATGGTACTCATAGCTACAGCAAGAACAGATAGAGAAGGACAAGAAGAAATTAGGAAATAAAGAAATTCAGATACAATTCAGATGCTATATAGGACCCCTTATATAGAGAGACTACTGTAAAGAACAGCAGTGGCAACTGAAGTTTGTTACATCAAGATGAGAAGGAACGCCAGCTGTACATTGCAAGTAAAGTTTCTTGAAGTTTATTATTTCAATTATGATTGCTTAACAGTGCACATTCGCATGACCATCTAGTATGAATGTGTCTTGGATACGCTATGATTGGTTTTCCTGTATGCATGCGACATTAATGAAATATTATGTACCTTGAAGAATTCTTTGTTTGAAATCAAGTTGATTTCAATGTCAATGAATTAATTTTAGCTATAATCGAGATTGGATCAAGCCCTTACTTTAGCCAACTTTTGATCAGTTATGGGTTGGATCAAGAAAGCTTCGATCTACTGTTCATCTAAGGTTGACTCCAGATATGATTGTTACTGGCCCTAGCTTTAAGTATCAATTAATTGCTTTCATAACTCCCCTAAGAATTATTGATTGTACTAGATGGACTGCAAAAGGGTTAAGTTTGAGCCCACTTTTCTTTTTTTCTTCTTTTCTCATTCCTGTCTCTTCCAATTTTTGGGTGGAAAATTGGTAGTTTTTTCTTGGTCTGGTACTTCTACACTGGTCTTTCTAACCGTTGTAGGTGTGGTTATACTTATCTGCTGTCTTTGTGTTGGATTCTCCTTGCCATCTGCTTTTTGACTTCTCATAAATGACTCGAGAAGAGAAGAGCTCAGCTTGTCAATTTCAAATTATTTAATTAAAGGGAAATTTACATACTTAGCACAAAATTCTTATGCATTTATATAATTCATGCCCGAACTTTCATATTTATATAAGAACGTGGATTTCACTTTATAAAAGTAGTAATAGTGCTATTTTTTCTTTGATATTGAAGATTTGAGTGCTACATGTGTAAATATGAAAGCTTAGGTGTGAGGAATGGAAATACATAAGAACTGTGTGTTATGTATGAAAATGTCCCTTAATTTAAAAAAAAGACTACAAAATTTCTTTAGTTTGTGAAATAGAGGGTGAACAGTATTCCGATAAGGAAAAACGAAAAGGCTACAATTAATCATCATTTATTGCATTTTTCTTAGATAAGGCATCACTCATTCCTTATTTTAGTGATCTTTGATGTGCTGGATGCTTATTTCATATAATTATTCTGAATGCAGTGTTTAGCCCAAAAGATTTAGATGAATACAGTTGTTGAATAGAATCCCACTCCCTTTGAAGTATGTCAACCTAATTGTTGAAGTTACTATTTTTATTGCACATTATTTATTTATTTATTTATTTATTTTAACAAGTCAAAAGGCGAGGCAGTTTGTCTTTGTTTTTGACACAAGATTATTTCTAATATTCAACTAAACAACTTGGCATAGGGCGGAACCGGGCAAAGGCTCATATGCAAAGGAATGGGTGCAATGGGAAAAGCGTCTGCGAGAGGTTTTGTTCAGAAATGCCGATTATCTCAACTTTATCCAGGTAGGGTAATGATTAGGAACCTTAATCTCTTAGTTTGTAGTGAGATTTGTGTAATCTGGCAATAATTATTGTGCTGCATATTATACCTTTCTTTAGTCAGTAATTTTATTTCAATTAATTCTCTTCCAAGTTTCATTTCCTTAATTTTTTGCAAAATGGTGGTCACATTCTTATTAATGATTTCCATTGATGCGGGCATCATCTGTATCCATCCCAGATGGATTTGAGAAGAACCGGCCTGCCCAGTTATGTCTCGAGTTTGGTTTGGGAGTTCCGTCCCCAAGGGTGGCTTTCCTTACCTTAATTAGAAATATTAAGGTTAATTTGTTTGGGATTTATAGAAGCTGATTTAGACTTTTGGGTTTTTTTTTTTAATAATATCGGAGATTGTTTTATCTTATTTTCTGCTCTTTGGCGTGTTGTAGTCTCTTCCTTCTTCAGGTGGTGTGTATGCAGCTTGATCCGGAGTTGTTTGTTGATCCCCGTTGTCATTCTTATCCGTCCTACATAGAACCGGCTTCTTTTCCGTACTGTTTTTTTCTCAAAACAGCAGCTGTAACCTTGTTTTCTACTCAAATTTTATTCTTCTCTCAAATTTTTCTTTTTTATTATTATCCAAAAATTTCATGACCCCTTTTCTAGATCCTTAAACACTATCTAGAAACCCTAGATCAGTGTCATTTATCCTAGATGCCCCTCACCTTCTTCTATTTGGTAAAAAAAATATTAGCCTTATTAGGTGGACCTTTCAACTATAAAAAATAGTTGTGTTTTGTATTCTTGAAATTTCTTTTGTAGAACAATTTGTGCTGTCAATGCATTGGCGGAAATCTGAGGAAAATGCAGGAATGGTTAGATGATATATGGGCGTTATGTTGTATATAAATTGTCTCCTGATGATTCAAAATTTGCTTTCAGTCAGAAGATTATTTTGACCTCATGTAAACAATCAGAGGACTATTTGACACTTTTATAGCTGGGCTGCGGCATTATGTTATCTTTGAATTGTCGTGTCTGTCTGCATGTGTGTGCGCGCGCGCGCAGAAATTTGCTTGCAAGGCGATTATAATTACTCCATACAAAATTACTGAACATCATTTGTTTTTGCATTAATTCATGCACATACGGTTAGTAAAATTTATTAACAGAGTATTCGGCAATAGAAAAGTATAATAAGAAGTTGAATTCACATACATAAAATGTAAAATCAGCCAAACACATCCAAAATCCATGTCTTTCGCCATCTTAATATTTTTGAGCTTTGCTGAATATTCTGAGTTTGTGATGCTTAAACTAATTTTTCATTTTAATCTTCCAGATTCCATTTGACTTGGCCGTCAAGCAAGTCACAGAACAACTCAAAGATGTCGTAAAAGGTGGAATTAGAACTCCAGAATCTGAAAAGAGGAGATTCGGCAACCTTGTTTTTGCAGCTGTCACACTCCCCGTGCTTGAGATCAGAAGTCTATTGGAGAAGGTATAACAATACTTATTAGCATAATTTTCACACCATTCCACATATACTGTATATCAATATAAAATGCCCATTTCATCCTGTCTTTTTTATAAAGTTTGGGGATTATTTTAATATGTTTATAGATTTTGGGGCTAAAATGACCTCATGTAAACAGTTAGTTGACTATTTTGACACTTCCACACAATTTGTATCTGTTGGCTCAATTTTTTGTCTCTTTACTACAAATATTTTTTCATTATAGCATTATCATATGTTGTATTAATGTAATGTTAATTCATAAAAACAAATATTTTCAGTTGGCCAATAAAGAATCTGAAGTTCAAGCATTCCTTAAAGGCAAAGAATTGGAGAAAAGTCTAACCAAGGCTCATGTAACCCTGGCTCACAAAAGGAGTCATGGGGTGACAGCCGTTGCTAGTTATGGTGTTCACCACCATAAGAAAGTCCCAGTCGAGTTCGTCGCATTGCTATTTTCTGATAATTTGGCTGCTTTTGAAGCACGAATAGGATCCATCGAAGGTGAAAAGATAAGCTCTAAAAATGAATGGCCCCACACTACAATCTGGACTGCAGCAGGAGCTTCAGCTAAGGATGCAAATATGTTACCACAATTACATTCTGAAGGCAAAGCAAAGAGGATAGAAATTGATCCACCTCTTACAGTGGATGGTGTGTTGGATTTCTATTGAGGTTAGTTAAGGCTCTTATTTATTCTTCCTTGACAAAAAGGGGTGATTTTGTTAAAAAAAATTATAAAAAAAACAGAAAAATTTTGGAAGAAATGCTGATTTGGTGAGTAATTGAGTCTCCAGGAATGTTCATTTGTGGGTAGAAATTTTTGCTCGGAGTATTTATGTTGTTATGGTGCTAAACTAATTATAGTTGTATTTTGATTTTTTTTTAGACTGGTAATGCATGCGAACTTTTAGATTTATCATTCCCATTCTTTAGCATTATGTTATTCTTTTTCATAATGCTAAAGTAATAAAAAGTTAACTTTGTATTACTTTGTTGTTTATAATAAAATTAGTCCCGGTTGCACATTTCGTATATATAAAAATAGAAACTCAGTTCAAATAATATATGATAAAATCTAACATCTTATTAAACAGTAACAACAATCAAAATAAAAATAAAATAATTAAAAAAATTAATTTTATTATGATGTTAATTTGAAGTATAGGCGATCAATTTTACGAGATAATTATATTTTTCAATGAAAGTCTTCATGTTCGATCACTTGGCGGTGGAATTATCTAATTGATTCTCATTTGAAGAAGTCAATTCTTTGTTCTATTCCTTGAACATTTGTAAAAAATTATATCACTGGAGCTGGAGATCGGAGAGGAGAGATACGTAGGGCAAAGATGCAAGAGAGGAAAGCGGGGAAGTGTACGTCGGGGATATACAAAGGGTATAGAAGAGTTATATCTGCGTTATACCTTCTTTAATCTCCTCATAACCTACCTGCAACCTAAAAATATATGAAAACAGAATTGTGAAACTTAATAGAAGGTACAAGTAGATTACAGGGAGATTATAAAGGATATAACTGTCATGTACCCTCTGTATAACCCTGACGTACGCAACACTGCGTACGTCTTACGTACAGACGTACGCAATTTTTTTTTTCCGAGGAAAGAAGGGCAAATGCAGCCAAGTAATAAAATCGAGAAAAAATGCTGACCGAATAAAACCCGTGGCTCACTTTGCACCACAGCTAATCAACTGCCCTAAACAGGCCCTTGATTGAATTTTGCAAAAAGCTAACATAGATCACAAAATTTGCAGCTCACACAGGCCACATCAAGACCCAGCTCATGAACATCTGCCACAATAAATATTTTAATTTGACATCATCTTTCTAAGATATTGAACTAATTTTAAATATATGCACGCGTCAATCACGTTTAAGCAGGCCTTTAAACGTACAAAAGCCTCTTTAAGTTAAAAATAGTAATCTTTTGAATATTTATAACACTGTAATTTACAATAGATATTTCATACAACTTTTTTTCAATTAAATTGATTCACACCATCAATTCTCAATCAAAAAAGCGCCTTTTAATTTAATTCACAACAAATACACTTCACATATAACAATTAAGGGTTTGTTTGGGACAGTTGCAACTTATTGAATAATTTGTTCATAAGCTGATTAAAAATAACCTAATGATAAGCTAGGTGTTGTGATTAAATCAGGCGGCTGCCAGAAAACTGCCACCGCACTAGGTATCTAGGTGCGGTGTAAAAACGTTATTTTCAACATTTTCAAAACGAAGTTCACCCAAACATGTCATGTGTGTTTTCAAAACTCCACCGCATCAAATAAGTAGCCCCAAACGAGTCCTAAATCAGTATTAACTATATCTATTTAACCGCTGAAGGCCTGTATAGATTACAGAAAAGTGTTTGGTTGGGAGCATTGAGGAGCCCTAACTTCATTCTCATACATTTTTTATCGGGAATTTTACATAAATATCACAAAATTCTATGCATTTACATATTTCATATTTATAATAACATTTATAACGGTATTCTTTATGTGATGTTACAGACTTGAATGCTGAGCATGTAAATATTAATGTTTAATTGTTAGATATGTAAATATATAAGAATTGTTGGTATGCATGTAAATGCACCCTTATAGTGTCTCATTTATATAAAAAATAATATTAAGATCACATAAAAATCTAACATTAACATACACACATCAACTTAAAAAACAATAATCTCATTAAACTTTACAGCAATGAAACACCTAAAATAAGTAGCAAAGGCTCCAATTGCTTCTTAAGTTATATGTTGCCTTCTCCCTGCGCTGCAAAAAGACTCTTCTAACCCTACCAGCTAGTTAAGCTAAGATCTTCAATCTATCTTATGAGAGAAATTGTATGAAATGATAACATTAACCTTCATTGAATCAGTTTGACAATATTCATTCATCAGCAGCCTCAAGTTCTGAAACAAATTTCTCCAATCTCTCAGCATCAGCATCGTAATCACGAATACGAGAATGATTAACCGTACCATCGTCTTCGCTCGCACGGATTTGCTTTCCTCCAAACCTATAAAATTACAAAATCATACCAAAAACATTTGTTTTTTATTTCAAGAAAGCAATCAAAACCTTCACTAGTGGGCAAGGAAAGGTGGTTGGAATAAAAAAAGTCATTAAAATGTTCTATTTCAAAATTTGTGCGGTTAAAATGTTATATTCAATGTTTGGGGTGATTGGTATGTAAAAACCTCAATATAAAACTAAAAGCCTAGTAAATGATATCAAAGCATAAATAAAACTTCTCACAAGATTCCAACTGCATGGAAAAGTATGAACATGCAGAGAATTTTGAAATATTGAGAAATTAAAACAAATTTAGAAGTTCAGAAAGGCACCATCTTCCATTCATTAGCTCGATGCATCTTACGGCGTTGTTCCGATCCTTGAATCTGACCAAGATAACACCTTGTGGATGATTCTCACAGACCTGCACATAACATGTAGGAAGATTTACATACCTACCACTCAATTCTTATGCATTTACATATCTAATACCTAAACTTCAATTTTTTTACGTAAGTGTCATCTTACCTATGCATGAAAAGGTGTATATCACTCTTTTAAAGTTAAAATGATAGTATCTCTGATGTGATACGAAAATTTTGGATTGTATAAATGTAAAAAAGGTAAAGTTTAGGTTTTAGATGTGTAAATACATAGGAATTGGGTGGTATTTATGTAAATGCCCCTAGCATGTATTTTAGAATGAAGAGAACCTAAGAAATTGTAACAGTACATTATTCCTTGCTAAATGTAGCAAGGAGCTATTAAATCAAGAGAAAATGCTACTCATTCCTAAAGAATTCATCAAAACCCAATATCTATTATGGCCTTATTTAACAAGAAAATTGAGTATGCCTGCTTAAAGAATAAAACTTATACAAGTACCTTTGCTCTGATGCAATCAATTTTATCCTTAAATGTTAAATTATTACAGATGACTTGTTGAATATGAAGAATATACACATAATTTGGTAAAATTAATTTGTTAATGGATTTGTTTATGATTGGAATTTGCTTTGGAGATATGATTATGGGTATTTTCACATGGCAAGAAAGGCACATCCCAACAAGAATCACTGAGTATTAACTTTTAAGGAAACCCAAGGATTGCTAATATCAGAAGATGGATGTGCTTCTGTGAATAATTATATATCTATTTAATAGATATATAAACATATTAAAATTTTGACTTGGAACTTCACATAAAATTTTAGGAAGAAATTAATAGCCTGACCATAATATTTTATGGATATGGCAGGATAATGCAGGCCTATGTTGATTAGAATATGACATTAAGTGGCCAACATTTTGGGGCTTCGTTTAAAGTGCAAAAGTGCTGTGTGTAAATATGAAAGTTTAGTTGTGAGATATGTAAATACATAAAACATTGTGAGCTATGTATGTAAATGCCCCTAACTATAAATCCTCTTTAGTCAGGGAATGAAAGCAAATACCAGCACACCAGAAAAATTAAGTAATTATGGGCAAACCTTTACCGTAGGAAAACCGACATATATAATGCAATATAGATGATTAACTAAACCATAATCAACAAGGTCAACGAAAATAGTGGGACTCGTCTTACCTTAACGGAGTCGACAGGACCAAGATTTACACATTCTTCTCGGACATCTGCTTCAAGCTCTTGAAGAAGAGTCTCGTCATCCTTGTACGAATTAACAAAGTCATGAGCAAAAATGGCTCAACGATGTCAAGATGGTTAATAGGCGGTAAACAATCCACATTAACTTGGCAGGAAATCTCATGGCTTACCCTTAATTCAGCACAGCAGGAGTGAACATATTCCATAGGATAACAGTAGCAGGGATCAAGAGTTTTGCATCATCACGGCCACCTTCGTGCATTTACATCAGTAATATTAGGCTACGAAACGAGATTTTGCAAGACAACACCAGCACAAATAGCAAGAAATCAAAAATATAATTGCTTCTACGTTACTAATTTAACACTTCAAAAGAGAATAATGAAACATGAATGATTGCTTGATATTACAGAGGTAACTCTGAGCTTAAAGTTGAAAACTTGCATTATCATCTTTGATAAGAAGATTTATATACATACAGCTCAATTATTATGTATTCACATATCTAACACCTAAACTTCAATTTTTTACCTATATGCCACCTTACATATGCATGAAAAGGTGTATTTCACTTTTAAAAGTTAAAAATAGTGGTATTTTTATGTGACAAAAGATTTGTGTGGTATAAAAGTACAAAATCAAAGTTTAGACCTTAGATATGTAAATATGTAAGAATTGGGTGGTATGTATGTAAATGCCCCTATCATTTGTAATATGGGAATGTTGCTATTGCAGATTCCTAAACAAAATTTAATTTAAAATAGTATCAAACCAGCTTTCGAGTTATTAGGTTTTCAAATATGTAAGAGCCAAAAATGGGTGAATGGGTCAAACATACACAAAGCCGAATTTTTTCATTTCAAATCCTTAAATTTACAATGAATGCCAAACAAATAATATAGTCTTCCAGAAAAAGTGGACAATCAAGTAGCAGAACTCTATTGCCCACAAGCAGAATGTAAATTCATCCTTGGTTTTTTACTCGGATATACAAAATCAATACTTACCCCACCCAAGCATCTTCTCTTCAACCTTCTTGAGTTTCTTTTTTTTGTTCTTATCGATTTGTTTTGTAATAAATTTCTCTCCTGTAAATAAATAAAAAAAAAGTTGAAGGGCCCTGAATATAAAATTCCAATATAAATATACATAAAATACGTAGCTGCTTGTAGAAATCACCTTTTTGTTCAAACTTGGCCTGTGTTACTGACATAGGGATCTTCCCATCAGAACGCAAAGGTACACCATCCAAAATTTGGGTTGCTAATGCAACAGAAGGTTCCTTGTACATAGAATTTATTATTATTATTATTGTAGAAATTCTTGTGTAAAAAGCAATTTGGTTTCCATAACGTTCATCTTACAATTGGTTCGATGTAGAAGAAAGTAAATTTATGACTAATACCTTCATGTATGTAACAAGTGCATCCCCTTTAACTTTTCCAGTTTCTCTGTCCATATATATCTTCACCCGAGGTTTTTTGGTGTCAGGATCCTATAGACGAGAATTTCGACAAAATAGAAAACGATCAGATTACCAAAACAGAAAGTTGAGCAGCCCACCAAAAAATTCTCTTAAATCATCTCCCTTCCAAAATAAGAGACTAACATTCACTCAATCTAATTAAGCACCGAACCCAAATAAATGAGAGAAGTGCTAAAATAATCCCATGACTTTTTACAGAAGGGTCATTTTAGTACCAAAATTTGTAAATGTGTCAAAGTAGTCAGCAGATTTTTTTTAATATTGGTTGAAATAGTTCACAATGAGAATTATTTTAACCACTATTAAAACAACCTGGGGACTAATTTAGTACGTCTATAAAGTTTATGGCTAAGATGGTCCCATCAAAATAGTTAAGGGACTACTTTGGCACTTACTCCAAAATAAATATATTTTTAGCTTGAGTCAGGTTGGATTGAAGCATTCATTTCATCATTAAGAACAAAGATTGTTATCCAGAACTCATAAATCATGAAAGCTTTCTGAATATGGCATCTTTTACGCTTGCTTATTGAAACAACCGCACGATGGTAATTCGTTCAAAAAAGTGGGTTAAAATATTTATTTCTTCTAAGTTGACTACATTGATAGCGTGAGAGTAATTCTAGCAAGATGGTATAAACCAAAATGCAATGCAATTTGATTAAACTCACAAATATCAAAATTAATCCCTCATCTACAAAGGGGTAGAAATTGGGTGATTTCCTATAATTTTGAAATTATTCTGAAATTTGTAAAAAAAAATTGGTAAAATAAGAATATGAAATCCTGATTAGAAGCAAACGTGAGATTATGTTTTTTTTTATGATCAATTTGATCAAATCATAGCATTGAACAGTCATTGCCGGGTCCCAAGCTCCGAATGTGAAAAGTGGAGGGTTACTTTAAATAGTCAACAGTAACATAAAATTTATCGGAAAAACATAACATGAATTCTTTTGATCAATATGTAAATACTAGGTCATTGCCTAGAAGTGATGTGATGTATAGCATAAAGACAGTGAAAAGTGTACAAAAACCGCTACACCAGCGCCCGAGTGTGGTGTCAAATAAGCAAAGTCCCAATATTACGGACGGATGCGGGTAAAAAATTGGTCCAAGAAATTAAAATTAAGATAAGATCTCGGAATATAGGCATTCTCACCAGTTAATTAATGGAATTAGTTGATATTATGGTTCATAAAAAGATTAATATCTTATGTATTCAAGAAACTAAATGGATGAAGAAAAAGCTAAAAAAATTGATAGTTCAAGTTTTAAACATTAGAATTCAGGTATGAGTTGCAAGAGAAATGATGGGCGTAATTATAAATAAGACTTTGAAAGATAAAGTTTTAAAAATTAATGGAATTTGAGATAGAAGTATTGCCCTTAAGATTATTGTTGATACTAAAATTTTTAATATTATAAGTGTTTATGCTTCTCAAGTATGTTTAAACATAGGTTCTAAAGAAAAATTTTGGAATGACCTAGAATAATTAATACAAATGATACATCTTGAAAAAAGAATTTTTATTGGAAGAGATTTAAATCGAAATGTCGGTAGAGTGGTAGAAAATTTTAGAAATATTCATGGTGGCTACGGTGTGGGAGTGATTAATGAAAAAGATAGTCATATTAGATTTTTCTTTGGCGTATAATTTTGTTATTGCTAATACTTTATTCAAGAAAAGAAATGAGCATATTATTACTTATAAAAATGGATCTAATAAAACACAAATTGATTATTCTTATATGAGAAAAAGAGATCGTCGAGAATGTAAAGATTGTAAGGTTATTACAAGTGAGAATTTAAATACTCAACATTGATTATTAGTTCTGGATATTAAGATGAAGAGTTGTAAAATAAAGAATAATAAGAATCATTATCATAGAATTAGATGGGAGCATATAAAAGTCACAAATAAAATTATTTTTACGAGTAAACTTCAAGATTTCAAAATTTGGGATGTTCATGAAGAAGCAAATTCGATATGGAATGAAGTAATAAACAAGTGACAAAAGATGTACTGTGAGAATCAAAAGAAAAAGTGTTTATAAATAAAAATAGTTGGTGGTGGAATAATAAAAATGTGCAAGAAAAAATAAAATATAAAAAATTATGTTATAAAAATTGGTTTAAATGTAAAAGCATAGAAAACTGAGAAAAATAAAAAATGACCCGTTGGGGGTCTAAGAGAACAATCTGTGACCCTAAAAATTCTATATTTAGTGATTTTTATAATAGATTAGATACAAAATATGGTTATATATATATATATATATATATATATATATAAACTAGATAAAAAAAGAAGAAAAGTGAAGTTGCAACTTAAGTGTATTAAAGACGAAAAAATCAAAGTGTATTTTTTTTAGAAAAAAATATTTAACATAGGGGGGTGAGTTATTTTGATAAAATTTCCAATGAAGTTTTAGAAAATACGATCTACCTTAGTGACCTTAATACCGTTAATAATAATAAAATGTTTCATTATTACCGTTGCATTAGTTAAAAAAAAGTTGAAGAGGCTTTAAAGAAAATCAAGAGTGGAATGTCTGAAAGACCTGATGACATCCCAATTGAAGTGTGGAAATATTAAGGAAATTTGGGAGTTTCCTGGCTTACTAAACTCTTTAATATTTTTTTTAAAAACTAAAAAGATATCTGATAAGTGAAGAAGTGTATTTTGGTCCCCATTTTTAAGAATAAAAAATGTGCACAAGTGTGCAAATTAAAGAGAAATTAAGTTGATGTGTCATACTTTAAAATTATTGGAGAGGGTAACAAAGCATAGTTTAAAACAAATTACAAAGATTTCTCATAATCAGTTTGGATATATGTCGGGCAGGTCCATTATGAAAGTTATACATTTATTGAGAGGTTTGATGGAGAAGTGCAGAGAAAACAAGGTGGATCTACATACGATTTTTACTGATTTAGAAAAAGCTTAAGATAAGGTTCCAAAAGATATCCTTTGGAGAGTTCTAGAGAAGAAAGGTGTTCATGTGACTTATATTCAAGTCATTAAAGAAATGTATACTATAGTTGTTACTTGTGTTCGAATAGAAGGATTGACCAAATATTTTCTTATTTCAGTTGGATTTCAGCAGTGACCGACTTTAAGCCCATATCTTTTTGCTTTAGTTATAGATGATCTTACCGGACATTTACAACCGGACATTTACAAGAGGATGCACCTTGGTGTATTTTTTCGCTGATGATATCCTTCTAGTGGATAAGACTAGAGAAAGAGCTCAGGAAAAATTTGAATTATGGGGTCTAAACAAAGGTCTAAAGGCCTTCATTTGAGTTTAACTAAAATTGAATACATCTAATGTAATTTTAGTAGTAGTGACTCCAGTGACAGAGTTATGACTATGAGTGATCAAATCATTAAAAGATGTGAATGATTTAGATATCTCGGTTCTATTGTTCAAAGTGATGGTGATATAGATGAAATGTTATTATAGAATTCAAGTTCGTTGGTTGAAGGGGAGGAATGTTTCAGGCTTATTGTGCAATGGAAAAGTACTGTCTAGACTGAAAGGAAAATTTTATAAAATGGTAGTGAGACTCGCAATATTTTATGACATTTAAAAGAGAAGAATAAAACTAAGTTATGTCTTGCCGAGATGAAAATGCTTAGGAGGATGAGTGGCTTTACACTTACAAACAAAATGCGAAATGAATATACCCGTGATAGGGTTAGTGTAGCTCCAATGGCAGACAAAATTAGAAAGAGTCGTCTTAGTGTTTGGTCACATAGATTGTTTGGTCACATTAAACGTCGACCATCTGCTGATTTAATTAGAAGATAGATGTAATAAATTTGACTTACGTTAAGAAAGGCAGAGGGGCATGTTGTATAAAAAATGATCTTAATTTATTAGAATTAAATGAAAATATGACACTCAATAGGCTTGTTGTTGTTATTGTTGTTGATCAAATAATATCAATGTTTTCAAAGTGTGATGTGAATTATAAAGATTCATTTTTGCTTCAATGCACACAGTGCAATAACAAGTGCTGACAACTTAAATATCATGTATATTATTATGTGTATAAATAGGCATTTAATCAAACTTAAATTATATAAAGTAATAATTTTCAACAAATAAATGAAACAACAATTGTAAAATATGGAATATTTAAGAATGACTTAATTAAGAAACAATTAGACAATATTCTTGGCATAATTTATTGTGAAGAAGAAAATAATAATAGTATTTACATAGTCCTTATACATAAATAAATAAAATAAATATAGCACTTTAATACAAGATTACAAGACATAGGAGATGCTCAATAATAATACATATATACTATTTTCTCTTAAAATGAAACTAAATCACTAGAAATTTACTAAGGTTAAAAGCCTTTCTTATATTGTTTACTTACCAAGTTAGAAAATCCTCCAAAAGTACAGTCATTTCACCCTCTAAAGCTCTAAATATGCTTTTTATTTATTTTTAAAAAATTTAAGATTTTTTTATGAATGAAAACCAAATTTGAAACTCCTAATGTAGCAATGCCCTTCAAATTAGAAAACAAATACCGAGTTGACAAAACAAAAAGTTTTGAACATAGATATCGTTCATTAAAATAATTTAAAATTCCACCCAAAAAAAAAGAAATAATTTTGCAGCTCAAGTAAATTCAGATGCCAAAATTTCTTCACTATATATATTTTTTATGGTGAAGTAATCCTTTGCAGACTTAGTTAATAAAAACTAAATAAAGAATGCTAGACATAGTAATCGAGGCAATTAAGTTTCAGCAATTTCCATTTAAGGATTCAAGAAATAAACAAGGAAAAACCAATTTCTATCATTGGAAATATAATGTTAGAAAATTAACCTAAAATAAATAAAAAAAGTGTGAACTGTAGATATTGTATTTCATATAAGATTTAATGATACTTGTTCTATAAATCTTATAAGCCGCTGAAAGTAACTATCTCCGAGTGTAAGCCCGCAATAATACAATCATATACACCCTGACACCAACTAAGAGGAGAGCAATCCACCCTCACTCTCTAACTCAGACTTCCGTATGCAAAAAAGGGTGCTCAGGCTAGCCTTGGACATCACATAAAAAAATGGAGAAAATTAATTTATATATGAATAAATATATAAGGCTTTCAAATACCAAGGAAAAGCAGTAGCTAAGGTAGTGTTAACTGAAACGTGTGAGAACATTGTCAGGATTTAGGCCTTTTAAGAAGTTCTCTTTCAGTCCTGCTGCAGAAATCCCCTTCAACCCCCCTGATAAGAACTTGAACTCCTCTCGGTATTCCATAACCGTCCCCTTCTGAGTCAGAGCATAGTGTAGGTCTCCTTCCCAAATGGCTTGGAAACACTCCAACAGGTAATCCTTAAACTCCTCCCATAAGTGCATTGGATGCCTTGTCTCCGTCCACTGGAACCACGCTAAAGCCTTCCCCTCCAAGCATAATTCCGTTGTCATGAGCTTCTCTTCCTCAAACAAACCCGTTGATCACAAAGTATCGCTCCACCTGATACACTCATCCATGTGCATCCTCCCCTTCGAATATTGGCATCTTCAATTTCCTGACCCTTGCATTTCCACCCCAACCTTGTCTTCCTCTGGTATTTCCACCCATGTGTGTAGGGTGGAGCTCTCTCATTCAGTCATAGGCATATCCCACTCGTGAATCCCTCATTTCTCCATCCTTCTTCCGTGCTACTTACACCATCCAGCTAATTTTCGGCACGTCCCCCTCGATCAAAAGTATCCACTCCTCATCTTCTCGAAGTCCTAGGGGCGTGCTCTTGAAGGTAGATGAGGTATTCTTCGTTTTCTCGCTTGATCTGCTTACCTTTTGACCTATCCAAGGATTCCCTAATCAATCTTGGGTTAGAATTTGTAATTGGAGTGGTCAGCACAGCCTTGGCTTGCATCTCCATGAGCTTTTTCATCATCTCTCGCATTTCTCCTATGCTCTCAAATTCATCCTCCATTCGACTTTCAATGGAAGAAAACCTATCCTCCATGGTGACGAGCCACTCTTCCATTCCCGATCTGATTTACCCCACCTCTTCTTCTAGCACATCCACTTTCTTTGTTGTCACCCCAAAAAGATCTATGCTCTAATACCAATTTGATAAGCCCCGCACCAAAATCAGCAAGCAAACCACAATGAAGTGGCAAGAAAGAGATGGAAAAACTCAAGTGAGGGTTGCTCTTATCAAAAACAAATGCAAATAAGAAAGAGACAACAATGATCTACTTTTCGAGAGGTAGATGGGCTCTCCCACAACCCTAGATGTTGTTAGGAACACCACCAAAAGAAAAAACACAATAGCCACCAAATACATGCATAAAGAAGCAAATCCTAGGTTATTCCTTTTAATAGAATCCTCTCACTACATTTCAAAAACTTTCCTTCCAAACCTTCCCTCCAAACTCATTTAATTTCTCCTCCATGAATAGGTGATTCAGACCCTCGGGGACCCTCTTTGCTCCCTGCCTTTTTCGGTCGCAGCATCCAGCAGCTCACGCTCAGCTCCTCGCGGAAGCGACTCGGATCCATCTCGCGGAAGCGACCGGCCCACATGGTCGATTGGAAGTGCTAGACCTGTCCCTTCTAAACCGGATCACGTATAGACGTAACAAGCTTCAACACAAGCATGTTTAACTTTAGAGTTTCTGTCGAAACTCCAAACATTACACTAAAAGGCATCTCAATGTTTAAAAACTTAGCTATATTCTACTTAAAGGGTTTCATGATCTGCCTCACTTAAGTAACCGAGGTTCTCAATAGTTTTCCTAACCCAAAATTATCAATCAGGCATATAGAATTCTTAAGATGGCCCCTAAAAATTCAAAAGATGGTTCCCACCATGTAACACTTTGTCCCATCTGAAGTGCAAGAGGTGGCTCCCATGTAACAGTTTGTTTTGTATAGCACTTAGTTTTCATCTTCAGATTGGTGTAATTATCTTATACCATTTGTAACAGCCCAAACTCTCATCAATCAAGATAGTCAGTTTTGGCCTAATGGTCTCACGATTTTATCCCCCCCTTGGTGTAACCCAGGAGGTCATCCATAACTTTGGAGTTTCGGCATAAACTCCAACTATCATACCAGAAGACACCTCGATGTTTAAAAGTTAGTTTCATTCTACTTCAAAGGGTTTCACAAATTTCAACTCACATGTCTTCTCATCAACCATTAACCAACCAGCTTCATTTGAAAAACATGATGAAAGGAAGGCATTCAAATGATTTTTTAAGAAAATACTTTAAAACTAACACTTTGTAATTCTGTACCCATCAAAATTACGAAATTTAACCATAATCATTGAAAGGCCCTTGGATGCTGGCATGTTGCACAATGTAGCACGGCCTATTTCTTAGCTCAAAATTCAAACCCTCAATATCACAAAATTTTCACTCTCACAATTGAAAATTATGTAAGACAGTGGCGGGACTAAGGCTGTCAATTTGGCTAGTTGTTCGTGAACAGTTCATGTTTGGCTCGTTCGTTTCGAACACGAACAAATTTTTAAGTTTGAATTGTAAACGAGCAGAACACGAACAAAAGTTTGTTCGCTCGTGTTCGGCTCGAATTGGCTCGAATATATATATATATATATATATATAAATATATAATATTATATTCATAAAATTAAATATTATAAATTATAATTAATTAATTTTTATACAAACAGATTTTTAGAAAAATTATTATTTTAAATTTATTTAAAAAATTATTATTATAATAATTTTATATTCTAACAAGCCAATTTCGAGCCGAACAAGAACACATTGTTCACGAGCCAATTTTGAACTACTCGAACACGAGCCAAGCCTGAGCTCGTTTACAGCCCTAGGCGGGACAATGGCCTCTTCATGTACTAAAATCCTTGAACTACTAGTAAATTCACAATATATAATTTAAAACACATTTTTGTACAGTGAAACAAATTATGTTAGCAGAAATTACCTAAACTAATTATAAAAATTAATCTCAGTATCATCTAACTGCCCACTAAAATTAATCTACTAATTAGTGACAAAATTTAAGCCCAACTTAAGCATAATATTAGAAAGAAAATATTTTTGAAAAAAAAAATAAGTTTCAGTATCAGGAAAACGTGCTTCCACAAGTCCTACTAACTAAATAAATTCAACCATGCATAATAGACAAAGACAGATATATAGCATATAAATGAAGATAAAATCAAAGAATGTCACTTACCACTTTAATGTATCCACACTTGGAAAAAACTTCAGCAACCTGTGAAGCACATGCCAAAAGTCAGATCAATCCTGTACGTTAAGAAATAAACCAAGGAATTTAGCATTACTTTGAGTGGTCATGGAGTTATGGTTGCAATACATTAGAGAGAAAAAAAAAAAACTCTTTTATTAAGCCGAGCATAGAGAAGGTGGCCTCATTTGATTCCACAGAAAAGATTAAAATCATGTGTTATACTATAAAGTTGAAAGAATGGTCCGCTGAACTTACTTCCTCAGCCGTAACGTCATCCGGTAAACCCGTAACATAAACATGTGTATTAACCTTTAAGTCAAACCAACTATCTGGAGCCTTATTTGGTTCCTGTTGATATGTCACCAAGAACCATTATGGATGATTTTCCATTTTCAATTATCACTCCCAATATATGTGATTAAGTTAAAAAGAACACTCTTATTCTTATTAGATAATCCAGGTAAAGTAATAAAGGACCTTCTTTTGAGTGGAATTATCAGGCAATTTTCTCTTTCGATCATCGTTCTTTCCAGGTTCGGACTTATTCTCTGTTTCAAACTTCTTTTCAGCAACTGATTTGTTCTCAGATTCAGTTATATTTTCAGCTTCGGACTTGTTTTCTGCTTTCTCAGACTCAGCAGAACCCCCTTCAACAGCAGGAGCATCTGCAGTGCCAAACGTTGGGAATACTTCCTCCTCATGTAAGAAAGTCATCTCTTCAGGTCCATATTCCTCCGTTGCAGTGAAATTATCCTTAAAAAGTAGAAGATCACATCAAATTGCTTCTCTCCTAAATTACTCAAAACAGAAGTACAGAACCAGGAACTAAACAAATAAAATAAAGGGAAATTTACATACGTAGTATACAATTCTTATGCATTTATCTGTGTAACACCTAAACTTTCATATTTACATGCATAACACTCAAATCTTTGAATCACATCAAAAATACCACTAGCACTACCTTTTAAAAAGTGGGATGCACCTTCTCATGCATAGATTTTTAATACCAAAGAGTTATAAATGTAAATATCATACTTTAGGTGCTAAAAATGTGAAAACATAAATATGGTATGGTATATATGTAAATTTCCCTAAAATAAAACACAATGCAGGCTGAGAGAAGATACAGTTTCGAGGAATACTCGAGAATTGATGAAAGAAAGCAGCATATAGACCACATAAACTAAAAGGCTCCACGGTACATTAAATAGCTAGATGCTAAATGCAACATTATGATGGAAGCGGAAAAGAAATGATTCGGCAGGTAGAAAACCATAATCAAAAGTTGCAAATAGCAATGTTTCTAGTAAAATAACTTTATAAAAAATAGATGAAAAATAAACCTTCAGGATCTAAGAAAACAGAATGATTATTCAAATAATGCAAATCCATATATTTACTTGAGGAACCCATGCTCTTAGACTATGATCCCATTTGTAAATAGTCCCATCATCATCAGTAAACTCTTCCTCTCCGTCTGGCGGAGTCACTGGCCTATCTTCGAGGCTGGTTTCTATTCCTCTCTGTATTTCCCCAATATCACCGTGGCTGCCAGTTTCACTTTCATGATTCAAAGCCTTTGTTTCTGCCTCTACCTCATTGATCTCTTTTTGCCATTTTGCGAAATCATCCGCACTATCTAACATTTCAACAAAACATGTATAAGAGATCATCTACTAAACAATAGCTAAACATATGGCAAGAAAATAACCTTCAGCTGCAGTAGTATTATCATGACTATGGAGGGGCATATTTGCCAAAAGCTCAGGAAATGAAGAAAGTGGCAGCCAATCACTCTTCATAGAAAGGTGCCCTCTGAAATGTACCCATTTGTAAAATGCTCTGCCCAGTTCAACAAATAAAGCTAAGTAGGCTGCACAACAGTATATAAACTAGATGAGCAACTTTATTCATGTATGCGAAGCGTGCAGGTACCTATAAACCATTTAGGTGGGCATGTCAAGGCATAAAAGAAATGGCAATTTATCAGCTATTGTTTTAAGAGCACAAAGGCATCAGTAGTGGCTTTTTAGAATTAAACAAGTAAAATTTACATACCTACCACACAATTCTTATGTATTTACATATCTAACACTCAAAGTTTCATATTTACACTTATCACGTCTTGGTTTCAACCTTTTGCATGAAAAGTTGTATTTCACATTTAAAAAGGTAGTAATGATGATATTTATTGTGATATTAAAGATTTAAGTGGTATGCATGTGAATATGAATGTTTAGATGTTAGATATGTAAATACATCAGAATTATGTGGTATATATGTAAATGCCCAATTAAACAAACTACCCCAAGTTCACTATATAAGCATGATTATGAAAAATAAAAAGAATTGAACTATCATAATTTACTGAGCAAAAACTGGAAGCCGTGACATTTAAAAATTTACCGGCACACTCACCCCGCAATTCCGAAAGAACATAAGGCCCTAGTTGTTCTGCACACGGCCCAAGAACATACCAACCCACTTCTGTGAGAACCATGGCATTCCCAGTACTGTCATTCTCCATACTTAATTCAAACCTAACAACAAACGAAGAACATAAATATAAAAATATTCTTATATTGACAGCCGTATAGAAACCCTATTAAAGGTAAAAAAAAGCTGAATCAAATAATACACTTCAAAATACCACAATGAATAGGAACTCAACCATTAACATGGGGTTCAAGCTTCTGTGATCCCAAAAAAAGAAAAATCATAGGCCTTCAAGTATCTTTTTCACTAATTCCAAGATAATTTAATAATTTAACAACATTAAATGCATTCCAATTATTTATACATATAGGTTTCTTAAACATATAATTACAAAGTAGCCAAATAGCTTATTATTGATTTATTATTTCTTGTTTTCCAACAAATATTTTTACCAAAATTAAAAAAAAAAATCTTTAACCAAAAAAATGATGAAACAATTGACTTAATATTTCAATATGATACTTAGTCAATATAAGCATCTCCAAAACATAAAAACTAAGTTAATTAGAGACTTACCATTTTGTTTCTTTGTTGTTAGAGATGTCTAAGAGCTTCTTTCTCAATCATAGTTCCTATTTGTTTTCCCAAAATTAAACTTTTTAAATAAAATTTTGTGAAAAGAAGAGAAAATTTTACACTTTTTTTCATTGAAATAGGCACTACCCTTTTTGGGGTTGCCTTCCTCATCTCAAAACAATCAAGAAACTATCCTAAAAGAAACCATGGTACAAGTGAAGCAAATATTCAATTTATAGGTCTGACCAAATGTTAACATTCGGTGCCCTTCTTGTTTTAACGCATGATCAAACATAATATTTTTCTACAAGAATCACACATTTACTTGCTTCCTCATGACTTAATTTTCCATAAATACTTGTTCACCACAAAAATTTTGGGTGGGTTTTACCAAGTATGCTTTTATTAATTAAATGGTCATTACAAAAAACAGTCCATTGTAAACTTACCGAGAACCCTAACACTGTCCCTCAAAATGTAGTTTTAGAAGGGATTGAAATTACTCTCTTTGCACGTTATGGAAAGATCAGCACATGACTGCAAAATATTTCTAGCTTCTGCAAATTTGCATCTAACACTCCTTTTTTTTCTTTATTTGGCCTTTCAATACACGCATATAGTGACCTAGAATGGTTAAAGCGAAACAAAATCAATAAAAGACATTTTTTTTTCCAAAATCCATGCTTTCAGCACTAATTATTGAACTTAAATTATAATAAAAAAGCAACTCAATTTAGTATTTTACATAAAATTTAAATCATAATTGAAGCAGATTACTTACAATGAGCAACGCATGAAATCAGATTCATTATGACGGCTAAAGATTAGAAAAATTGCTCCTAAATTCTACTCCGCAAAATTGAAATCAAGCTGTGTAGTATTCACTCACTTACTGCCACAGTGGGAAGCGAAAAAGTGCTCGTGCAGCAAAGAGGCGGCGACGGATAGGTTTAACGGCGAAACTGCTGCGATACGAATAAGAAGATTACGATGAGGTTAAATGAGGTTACAGGAGGAAAGGAAGCCGATTGTGGCTAGGATAAATCCCTAAACTAGAGTCAAAAAAGAAGAGATGAAGAAGAAAACGATGTACCGGCCAAACGTGTCTCTCCGGCGACATTAGCAGCAAGTTTCAGGCTGGGCGGCCGGCACCGGGGCGTGGCAGTGACTTAGACGGCGTGCTCGACGGTAGAGTATGTGAGGGTACTGGGAGATCGCCGGATGGTTTAGGGAAGACGTCGGAGGCGACGGATATGGGTTTTGTGATCCGTCATATCGCAAAAGTAAACCGGCAAATGGGGTTCTAATTATAGATAATTTATCTAAATAATGTTTTTTTTTTTTTTTTTTTTTTTGGTTTTTTTTTTTTTTTTTGGCTATTTACATGCATCCCACACAATTCTAATAATATTTACATCTGTACAACCTAAGCTTTTATATTTATATGCATAACACTCAAATATTTAACATCATATCCAAGAATCTCCAGAAAATTCAATGGATGTCGCTAAATAAATATTAAAGAATTGCATAGGGATTGTTAAAAGACAGAGACGCCAAGTGTCGACTCTTTCGGTTGAAACTATGAACTGACTGAACGAAAGCACAGTCGAATGAAAGAAGAGAAAGCACGTGATTCGAGAAACAGTCATTCCCCTCGATTGATTCTGAGATTTTTCACATAGATGACCAAAGAGCGTCACTTTCTAATCCTCTTAGAAAGTTCATTATTCTATGAGAGTTGCCCGCTAGATTACGATGATACACCTTCAGCTTTGCGGTCCAAGTTCACCCTGAGGACAAGAGGATCTCTATTGAGGATATTGTTGAGAAGATCGATCAAAGGTATTCCAGCAGATTGAAAACCGTTTTCTATCAATTGAATGACTGAATGACAACTCTAACAAGTCTTAAAAGTCTTTTTTTCAGCAGATATGAAAACAGAGAGGTGCCAACGTCAGTTGTCAATATTATATGGCCCCAAAGTCAATTACGAATATGAAAAGACCCTATTTAAGCAAAGACAGATATACAATTTGTGAGATACCCCTAGAACCTATAAAGTGAGAGTCATTTCTTCAATAAAGAACTATTGAATTTATCCTTTTAAAAAAATGTGTTATTATATACTTCATTTCTCATTTTTTCTTACTATCATCCCCCTTTACTCTATAACTTGAGTGTGATTCACGGGACATTTTTTGATTCAACAACTAACTTTTTAAGAGTGAAGCACTTCTTTTAATGTAGAAATTTATGACACCCAAATGTTGTAAGTGTAAATACCAAACTTTACGATTGATATATATGTAAGAATATGTAAGTTTTTATTTGTTTATGATAGACATGTGGTTTAATTTATCATTCATCTTTAAACATTTAACTACAAATCATTTTACTAATTTAATAATTTATTATTTTATAAATAAGATTTTTATTTTCAAGCCATCATGTATGATGCGTGTTAGAAAATTTGAGGCAGTATATTAGTAGATTATCGTCTTAGCGTGGTACGGAGATTCATCTTTCACCTAGAAAAGAGAAAGTAACTAATAATGACACCATAAGTTTTAACGTGGAAAACTCGGAAAGGGAAAAACCAAGTGTCTGACCCAACTAAAGAGTTTCACTATAAAAAAATTATTACAGTTGTAACGACTTGTTCTAAAGACAGGAAAGAGTTACTAGGTTTCTCAAGTTATAACGTCTACGTACTGATGAATTTGTTGTTAGAAATGAGTGGCGACCAATAACGACTGGCGGCATCCGATCGGTGTTTGTCAATGGTGGTTGGTGGTCAGCGGTGGTTGACGGAGACTGGTTGTGATCAACGACGGTCGGCGGTTGTCGGCGGAGGTCGGCGGTGGCCGACAGTGGTCAACTATTGTAGATGACGATCGGCGGCGATCAACGGTGGTTGACGGCGATCGGCGGTAGTCGACAGAGGTTAGTGGTGATCGGCGGTTGTGGCGCTTGACATCAGTTCATTCTCAAGGTTTCAAGCTTTTCCTCTAATCACAAACTCTCCTCCCCCTCATGAGAGAGGTAGAACTTTATTTATAGTGTTCTGGATGTAATTAATGCAGGAATATGAACCGGTATGATCAGATGGTCTAGAGAGCTTCCTTCAATCAAACAGTTTTTATGGACATTTAATTATCTTAACGATGTCAGAATTAAACAATCTTGGACTCATTGGAGTCGTCTTTTTAAGACACTCGATTCGACTATAAGCTTGCTAGATTTGACATTCGTTTTGACCTTCTAAATATGTCTGGAAAACTTCCAAGTGTGGTTTAATGACTTGATCTGAGCTAGATTTGACTCGGATTGGACTAATTTTGATATCATTGGGTATGTCTCATCGAGCTAGTCAGTTTGACTATAATTTTGCTAAAATCGGAGCTCTGAACGACTCTTAATTGAAGTTTAAATATTTCTTGTTTAAAAGATTATCTCGAGATATGCATCATATCTCAAGTTTCATCTAGCAATATTAACTTACACTTATCAATTTCTCATATCCTGAGCTATCATAGAGTGTAAAGTTTAGCTCATCCTTAACCTTCTCATTGAACCATTTTTCTTCTTGCTCAAGTTCTATGGTGAAGCAATGTGGGCAGCTATTGAGAACCCACATATCAATGGATCTACAACAATGCCAAGTTACGATTTGCATTTGTCAAAAACTCCAATTGCTTATGACCCTATTGAAGGTGGGTTTCTTAACGATCCGACGGCTCAAATAGATTTAGTGCGGCTTGAAATCTACTTTGGACTTGTTATATTTGATTTCGGGCCAAGCCAACTTGAAATTGAATTGAGTTCTATCGGCTCGAAATTGGAACAAGCTGGATCAAATTGAGTTATTTAGATCTGTTGCAGCTCAGAATCAACTCGATCCGACTTGAAATTGAAACTAACTAACTCAAATAAAGTTATTTAAATCTGCTCCAGCTCGAAATCGGATCGTGACTCGTTATATTTAATTTACTAAGCATTATATATAATTTTTATAAATAAAAAATATTATGAGTTGATGTCGAGTCAATTCTAGCCGGTCCCTATATATCTCAAAATCAACTTGAAAAAAATTCAATAAAAAATTTTAGCTCATAACTTGGTTTGTTTATTCCAATCTGATTTCAATTCAAGACAAAATTTGATTCATTGTTTTGAGCAATTAACGATCTTCGAGCTAAATTCACAGCTTTCATTGAAGGTAATCTCCTACCATCTATGGGCATCGGAGAAAAGTGTCAAAAGGGTCATTTGACTCTTTTCAAGGGAATGTTTAACCTAAGAGTCTATAAAAATACTAATTTAGTCCTTTGATTCTCTTAATGATGCTAAAGTAGTTCTCACTAAGGACTTTTCAAACCATATTAAGAAAATATATGAGGTAGACGCCATCAACAAATTTCAATCATTTGACATGAATCTCACGAAAAGCATGGATCCCGAGATAGTTTTTTGAGCAAGAAACAATTAAAACTTTGATAAAAAGTTATCCAGAAGTTTGATTTTAGAAAACTTATTGTGAAACTGACCGGCTCGACGAGACAAAGTCAATGATACCAAAATCGATCCAATCTAAGTCAAACCAAAATAAAGATATTTGCTTCTGCTGTTTGTATGATGAAATGCTGTATCATTGTAGATTGTAATTGTTTATTGAAAGATTTACATAAATACCACTTTATATATATATATATATATATAAATACTTGATGAGTAGTGTTTCGAGCCAAAACGTTCAATCTTAATTTGTCTATGAATCACAATTCAAGAGTTAGAGCATAAGAAAGCAGGGGGAGAGACAGAGAAGAAGATAAGAGTGCACAATAATGAATCATCTCTATTTCATAATAAATCTTTATTTATAGGAGAAGGGTACAATAAGTGAAGTTCTGAGTTTGATCATTTTTAATGGTAATGTTACATGATATTTTAGGTATTTTGCATGTATATGCCGATGGCTCGACTAACTTCTGGCTCAATCAACTAAGCTCAACGTGTCTCGGTTTAATAAGACCCTCTCGGTCGACTAAGTTGAGTCGAGGCTATCGGTTGACTTCAAGTCGGCAGGACAACTCGATTGGCTAGGCTTTGCTGATCGATCGATGTAATTTAGCTTTTGACCTTCGTTCTCCGGTGAGGAGCTCATGTTAGCTAAGTGATGTCAGGTTATCGAGCAGATGGTGAATTACCATAACTCAATAAAAGAACTTACTCCCCAATATGGAGAGTTAGAGGGATGATTTTGACTTCTTATAACATGATTACATCTCGAATCTCGATCCCTAATGAGGAGTCTTTGAGGCGTCTGTGATATGATTGATATTGCTGAGGAGTCGAGTCTCTCCTTGAGTTTGGCCTACTTAAAGGTTGATTATCGATTGCAATAGGCTTTCTTATGGTGGTGGGCTTGCATGCCTATCTGTCATTTCTTGGTTAGATGAGTTTGGGCTCAGACCATTCAAATGCCTTTAGTCTTGTCGGCTCAAGCTTTGATGGCTGCATTTGGTCGACTTTGACCTTTGCTTTGGTTCAGAAAGTTAAGTTTGAGTAGATAAGTGGACCTCCTGGTCTTTTACTGATGGATCCTCCTTAGTTGCATTTTTTTGACTTTTGAATAATGGATCTCCTCGAGATTTGTGCAATGTATTCCCGTTATCGTGGTGGTAAAGTAACAAATTACTGACTTGACGTTGTACGAAAATACAACACATACTCAGATAAAAGCAGACAACCAATAGAGACAACAAAAGTGAGACAATAAAAGTTTTTACGTGAAAAAATCAAAAAAAAAAATCCAACGGAGAATTGCACAATTGAAATGTTCTATTATGAATTAATGATTACAGGTATGACTCCTTGTCCCACAGACGTGAAAGTGTTACACAATTTATCGAGTTATAACGTCCGTGAGAAGAAAACCTTGTTGTCCCACGATAGGGAGTGCTCTCGGTGTGGAGTCGCTGTTGGAACTTCGGTACACCGTTTTTGGGGTCGACACAACTTTCAAAATGATGTACTGCTTTGTAGGTTGTTTCGTGACTCTGCGGTGACTATTGTTGCTTCTTACAGTGTCTTATCGCAAGGAGTTGGTGGCAGTCGATGGTGGTAGGCGGCAGCTGAAGATGGTCAACGATGACCGACTAACGATGGCCAATAGTGGTCGACAGATGCAAGGGCGAGATGTGTTCACTGGATCATCTGTGCAGAATACCATAATTCAGCTCCTTTATCTCCAAGCCCTGATATTCCTCTGGCCCAAGGTCTAAGCTCCTCTCAAGAGAGGGGTATAGCTATTTATAGAGTCCATATGGCAAATAGCAAAGAAATCCAAACCACTCTGATAAGACAACCTGAGAATATTTCCTTGATCGGACGAAATTCGATGGACATTTAATTGTTCTAATGATGTCAGGATTAAATGATCTTGGGCTCGCTGAACTTGTCTTATAGAGACAACCAATTAGACTATAAGTGACATTTTTTAAATTCACTTAACCTTTCAATTATGCACTAAGAGCTTCCAAAAAATAGTTTATCGACCTGATTTGGGATTGATTTAACTAAGATTGAACCAATTTTGGTGTATCTGTCTCGTCGAAAATTGACTATAAGTTTGCTATAATAGAAGTTTTTAATGACCTTTAAACAAAGTTTGAATTTTTCTTACACAAAAATTTGTCTCGAGAATCATGTCATGCTTCGAGATTCTTACCGATTGATGAAAATTTTTTGATGTCGTATCAATACAAAAATCATTTATCATAAAATTATTATAAATGAAATGTAAGTAATTCAGTTATATCTAATTCTGAAAATTCATATTAATTTATTCTCTTTTGAAACCAAACAAACCTAAACTATCCTCATACAAAAAATAAAATAAAATAAAATACCAAATCGTTTTTCATAAAATTATTATAAATGAAATGTAAGTTCTTCAGTTATATCTACTTCTAAAAGTTAAAATTATTTTAATCTCTTTTGAAACCAAACAAACCAAAATTTGCTCATACACAAATAAGAAATTGCAAATCTTCCTCACCAAATTTAATTTTCCTCATAAAATATTGCAAGCCCAACAAATCCCCCAACTATAACCCAACCACAATTTCCCAATCTCCCTCTCACTAACGCTCACGCCCTCTCACATTAGATCTAAATTCCGTCTTTAAATCTCTTAAATGATCCGCTTGAATTTAATCCCCACACCCCAGAAAAACTCCACACTTCCCCCACGCCCGAAAAACCTTCCTTTTCCCATTAATGTCACAGTAAACAGACACATTCCCAGATCGAGGGCCGAAGATGAAAGCTTTATTCTTCCACCTCCGCTCTCTTGTTTCAGATGGCAAACGGATTCTCCTTTCCAATTTCCTCTTTATTAATCCCCTTCAGTTAATCCCCTCCTCCTGGTAACTCTATTTCATTCATTCCACAGAAAGAGCTGCGTTTCAGAGGTTGAAAGGAACGAAGAAGAAGAAGAAGCCGAAAGATGAAAATTTTAAGCTTCATCCTGCTCCGCCCACCAGCTTTAGACCGCAGATGGATTCTGCCTATCGCCATCGGTTCCTCCTTCTCCCTCCTCCTCCTCTTCTTCAGCACCCTTTCTTCCCCTGGAACCCCCTCCGCTCTCCTCCCCTTCTCCTTCCTCTTCTCCCTCCTCTCCTCCTCCCGTGTTTCTTCTGCCTTCTATTCCCCCACCTTCGTCGAATCAAAGCTTCAATCTTTCTCCTCCCCTTCCTCTTCTTCTTCGTCTCTCCCGCTTCCTCCGCGCCTCGCCTACCTCATCTCCGGCTCCGCCGGAGATGGCTCCATGCTCAAGCGTACGCTTCAAGCTCTTTACCATCCTTCAAACCGCTACATCGTTCACCTGGAAGCCGCCGCATTGCCGGAGGAGAGGCTTGATCTCCGAGACTTCGTCGCCAACCATCCGGTCTTCAAGGAGGTGGGAAATGTTAAAATGATCACAAAGGCCAATCTTGTGACCTACCGTGGGCCTACGATGGTCGCCAACACTCTCCACGCAGCTGCCGTGCTGCTTAGGGAAGGTGGGGAGTGGGATTGGTTTATTAATCTGAGTGCGGCGGATTATCCTCTGGTAACACAGGATGGTAACAAGTTTGCTTCTTGACTCCTCTTATTTCTGCTTTTTTGGAAAAAAAAAGTTGGTTTTTTTAATGGTTTGATCTTGTTTATGTTGTAGATCTGTTGCATACTTTCTCCTATATGCCGCGGGATCTGAACTTTATTGATCATACGAGTAATATCGGATGGAAGGAGTATGTTCGAACTAAGATGTTTCTGGTTTCATGGAGTTCTCATTAGTGTTAAATTGGAGCTAAAATTTCTTCTTCTTCTTGTTGCAGGTTTCAAAGGGCGAGACCAATAATTATTGATCCAGGACTATACATGTCAGAGAAGCAGGATGTTTTCTGGATACCACAGAGAAGAAGTGTGCCAACTGCCTTCAAGCTTTTTACAGGTAAAAAAATCATAGCCTTCTAAAATGTTTCTAGTTTTACATTTTTTCTGATTTTCTTGAGTAATTCTGTGGCTGCAATTCTGTTGTGTATCTCTTTTCAATTGATCTGTTGATCCATAGTTTGTTTGCATAGTTATTGGATGCAGAATTGTTTGTTTATATCTGTTTGCGGATCTCTTGAATTGATTTATACCATTTATTCTGTGATAATTTTTTATAATTATTGTGATGAAGCATAATTAGACAGATAAACATGATATTTTGCTAAGAAAATACAAGGATGCAGTGCTCTATAGTGATGTTATGGATGTTTGTTGCATGTTTTGGTATGACCATGTTGAATGCTAAGGTGAATGTTTGACAAATTATAACGGATGAGCTTAGAATTAATTATATAAAAGGAATTGTAGATATGGCATTTGAAGATAAAATTTTGTTGTTCTGACATGTATGGAAATGGTAGAAAATACTGTATATAAGAGAAAAAATGCTGAAACGCAGCAAATAAAACAATGAAACTATTTGGACAAATTATCAATATGTTAATGAAATATATGCAATAAACATGAGTTGTGAATTTTTGTCAAATGGGAATCAAAGAAGGTTGTTCATTGCAATTTGTTCATTTTGGCCTTGAACCTGTCTTATATGTTTGATTGGTTTAGAAAGAGTTCCTTAAATTTCATTGGAAGAGCCTTACTTCCACACTTATATCACGACTCCATCAAGCGCACTTTGCAACTAAACACACCATCTTTCATTACAATTGTAAGCTATGCAACACCATACAAATGAGCAAGTTTAGTCAATTTAGAGGTGATCCCTTACAAAGTTAACCTTTAAACATATTGTACCAACATAAACCTATTTCTTGGAATCTCTAGTCACGTATGTTGGGTTACTATCTCTATTAACTTCTATACTAGGCATAAGTCTCATCAAGAAACTAATGGAAAATAATAAAACCTAACGAAATGATCGTCCATGATATCACTAATATAAGCGTCATTTTGTATAAGTTGGGTTACCATCTTTATTATCATAATGAAGCAACTTAGGCGAAATTGGTCTCTTCTGTAAAGATGTATTTTGCAAAAAGGTTTCTAAGCCATTTCACATCTATACGTACCTTTTATGGTGGAATGAACTTGAATTTTATAGGGATCAATTGCTTAGTATTTTCATGATGTTGAACCTCTTCCAAGAGTAAAAACATAACCAAAGTGGACTTGGTCTCATTTGAATTACATATCCAATTTGCTCACTTAATCTTTTTAGCATAATTGGAAATAAAATAAAATGTAAAGAATTATTCACAGTGCCTTTCAAATATTAAGAATTTACACAAAACAAACTAGTAATTATTTTTAGGATTATAACTACTCAATTTATTCATTGCTTTTACAATGGTAGGACTTGGGCAATTCATTAGTTACATCAAGTTTCTATTGATTTGTGTACACTCGTGCTATGAGACACTAGTTTGGGGCGGAACCAACCTTTACTTTTAGGGGGCAAACTTATTATATGAATAGATTAATTTTACCAATAATAGAAGCAATATCACATATTTCAAAACAAAATTTTGTGTTTCATTATCATTAATAAATTGAAAAAAACATTCAAAATTTTTTTGTTTATTTTAATCATCAACTATTTTTAAATAACGACGCACTGTTGGTATTTTTTTAAAAAAAATAAAGGCATATCATCTGTTATTTTTAAAATAAATCATTATTCGTTATTATACCTGCAACATATTCTCCCAAATTATTGTCAATTTCCAAATTAGGATAGGTTTCCTTGAAGAATAATAATTCTACAAGGTAATAAGATATACAAATTAGATTCTGAATGTAGGAAAAATAAAAGATGTTTGAAGTTAAACCAAAAGTTTTCTGCTGTCTAGAACAATTTATGTCTAGAACATTTTAAAGTTAAACCTATCTTTACTTATTCTTACTTCCCTGTCTAGAACATTTTTTTGCTGACTCGATCTATAGCATCAGTTACAGAGTGAGTTCAGATAGATACAAAAATTAAAATATTATATTTTAAGTTAAATTAAAAGTTTCTTTGACTGGGATGTTGAGAGAGGAGAGAACTTTCAGGTGGGATGGAGATGAATTCAACGCTTCAAGAAGATGACTAGGAGGTTTTTGATGTAAGATTCAAAGACCTTCATAGTGAAGGAGAGAATTTTGTAATACAAATATATTGTGAGTATGCAAAATTAAAGGCTTTTTTTTAACAAAACAACAATACCATTGCAATAAAATGGTGATATTTTTGGCTTAGGAAGATTTACAAACATACCATTCAATTCCTATGTATTTACATATCTAACACCTAAACTTCAATTTTTTACCTACATACAACCTTTCTCATGCATGAAAATGTGTATTTAAAAAAATAATAATAAAATTATGATATTTTTTATGCGATATGAATGATTTTAGTGGTATGAATATAAAAATTAAAGTTTAGGTGTTATAAATGTAAATAGATAGAAATTGGGTGGTATGTTTGAAAATACCTCTAAAATAGGAGAAAAAGGCCAATGTTCCTGTCGGAAAAACAAAACTTCAAAAGACTTTTAGTCCCACATTTGTAATGATTAAGTATTTTGTTGCTTAAATACAACAGAGGAACAAAACAATAAAATTATTTAGCAATTTATAGGCATAAAATTCACAGCGAGGTCTTTGAGTTAGAAGAATTAAAAAACTTTTAAAATAAATAATTAAATTCTAAACTTATTAAGATTTATTAGCTTGATTTGATGCTTTAATGGAGCTCAATGGGCTTGCACCTGTTTGTTTGAAGGCAAGGGACGGTTGGGCAATAATATATAGTCGTGATAAATGAGAAAATAAACTCCCCTTAGTGATAAATAGTTAGGAATATGTATTTGGGTATGGGAATAATTGTATTTTCAGGGGGCTACTGCCCTCTCCTCTACTATGAATGGGTCCGCCCACGACACAAGCACCCTAGTTTTCCTTCATTTGAGTTTAGTGTGAAATTTTCAAAATTTCTTAGAATATTCTCAACAAATGTGATCTTGTGGCATGCGGAAACTTTTACCATATTTAGACAACTTAATAGCTAATATTGCATTGGCTTCACCTAAGTCTTTCATGACAAAAATAGATGATAATAAGATTTTGACTTCATTGGTAATAATTAAATTATTTCTAAAAATAAGCAAGTCATTCATTTAAAATATACAAGCACATCATGATTATCCAAATTAAATTTAGAATAAGTACATCTCTCTACATCATTAATCATAAATACATTGAATATCATAACATAATAAAGCCTAATATACTATTTTACACACTTTATTTTCCCTGCTAGGAATAATAAAACCTTCAACTTAATGCATGCAAACCTTTTTCTAAATCAATTAATAAAACATCTATTTGATGGATAAGCTAATTATCAATCAAGAATGACAGAAATCAGGCAGCTAGAATTCGGACTTTCCTTATTTAACTTAGGAGTTTCCTATAATTAGGAGTTAGGAATATATATTTGTGTACGGGAATAATTATATTTTCAAGGGGGGTACTGCCCTCCTCTCAACTATGCATGGGTCCGCCCATGACACTAGCACACTAGTTTAGTGTGAAGTTTTCAAAATTTCTTAGAATATTCTCAACAAATGTGATATTGTGACATGCAGAAACTTTTACCATATTTAGACAACTTAATAGCTAATATTGCATTGGCTTCACCTAAGTCTTTCATGGCAAAAATAGATGATAATAAGATTTCGACTTCATCAGTAATAATTAAATTATTTCTAAAAATAAGCAAGTCATGCATTTAAAATATACAAGCAAATCATGATTATCCAAATTAAATTTAGGATAGGTACATCTCTCTACATCATTAATCACAAATACATTGAATATCATAACATAATAAAGCTTAATATGCTATTTTTTTCCTAGCCTATTTTTATAAAGAAGCTGACTATTTTACACACTTTATTTTCCTTGTTAGGAATAAGAAAACCTTCAACTTGATGCAGCAAGCATTTTTCTAAATCAATTAATAGAACATCTATTTGATGGATAAGCTAATTATCAATCAAGAATGACAGAAATCATGCAGCAGAATTCGGAGTTTCCTTATTTCACTTGGGAGTTTCCTTATTTAAATTGCTTCCAATTTTTCTCTCCTGATTTGCCTCCCTTGGTAATTGTACATATTCTTTCCTTATAACTGGATATATTTAGATTAGGAATATGTATTAGGTTACCTAAAATAGATTGTACAAGTTATTATTTATTGAAATGAAAGCAAAGGAAAAAGACATCCAACCAATTTTCTCAAAAAGTGTTATGGTATCAGAGCAAGGTTGTAAAGGCAAATGCAACCAATGCCCTAATAGATGATATATGAGTGACAAGCGAATGTGCCAAAAATTTCTAAGTCTTTCTTTTGTATAAAATCCCTAGCCACCAAATTCGCTTTAATTATCCCTTAAATTTATCAATTGATCTAACTACTTTTCAGAAGTTCACTTAAATTTACTTATTTTAACATCAGTAGGAAGATAAACTAATCCCCAACTATGGTTAGGCGTGATAGAATCCATGTCATTATTGATCTGTCTTTATAAAATGAAGCATCAATAGAATTAATGACTTAAAAAATAATGGTTTGTCATATAAAAGATTTATTTAGAACTGCCACAGTTAGTTGCACTCCTAACTCAATTACTCCTGAGAGTAAAGATAGATTCATTGCTAGAACTAGAGTTGAGAGGATTTTGAGGTCTATCTTGCATTTCAGATGAAGAAATCCTCAAAGAATACTACATTCTTTGAATTAATTATGCTACCTGAATTTATGACACCACTTTACAATGCAAGAAATCTATAAACAACACAAGGCTTAAAACTTCCAAAGAGAACAATCAACACTCATAGATCCTATTTTTCTTTTCTTATGTTCAAGCAATAAAACCTTTAGGTAAATACTCCCACATTTATGAATTACTAAGGTTTGATAAATGATTCTCTCAAATGTTATATGGGTTTTCTCCATCTTTTTTATGTTGAATATGATAAGTAGAGGTGCCCTTGAATTAATCAACATCGCGTTCATCTCTCTTTAGAGATTTTATTTTCCCTTTTTGCTACACCGTTAGACTTGAGTGAATAAAGAGGCGCAAATGAATAATACCATGCTCTTTACAAAGGAATTTCATATGACTCATTCTTCTTGATGTGAGATTATTATTGGATTGATGAAGTGTAATTTACAATTATTGCAAAAAATTAAAGGAGGTGATGGCATCACTTGTCAACATGCATTGTAGGGATTTTCCCTTGTTTTGGCCGTGACATTTGAGGATATTGTTACAGGTATTGTAACATTATTGTAGCAAAATTTTTGCATCTAGATGCAAGTAGTTATGTAAGGATTTTAAAATTAAATGCACAATAATCTAATTTTATATTAAGATTGATCTCTTATACATTGTATCTTCTAGCTTAAGCTATGTGGAGTCCATAAATGGTAATTTGAGATTTCCAATTAAGAATTTTTGGCTTGTATAAAATTTTTATCTTCCAACTTTTATTCTCATGAGTACAAGTTGAATGTCTGATTCCTTTTTATGTTATACAAGGGTGAGAATCTAATTATGGTGAAAGTCATCTCCTTGCACTAACATGAGGCCTGATTTTTCTCAGTAGTTTTTACTTATCTATTTCTTCTACATTATTTGATGTTTTATTCTTCAGAACTCTTAATTTTAATTGAAACTATGGAGCAAATATTAGATTATCTGGAATTTAATTTTTTATTAGCTGGTTTTATTGGCTACCAGATTTTAACTAAAATTCTTGCATGTTTACATCATTGTATTATTTGTTGGGCTTAAATCATAATATCATTTTTTGTTATGTTGCTGTATTATTTTTTTGGCTAATGATCTGTGAAATCTTTTTTGCTAATATCTCAGAGGGTTACCATATCTTTTGAGAGTACATCATTTCATTAAAGTAATAAGGTTTAGTTTGTGGCATCCATTACATCTAAGGGTAATAACACTACAGCTAATAAGGACACTTGGGGAAATTTGTTTTCTTTAACATTTCAGTATAAGATTTTTGCAAATGCATGTTTTAACTGTCACCAAACTGGTCATCATTTTTGTCAGCAATTTCTATAAATTTGAGTGTCAGAAATGAAAAAAAAAGAAAATTTTAGATATTAGCTATGTAAATACACAGAAATTGGATGGTATGTATATAAATGCCCCAATGCTAACACAGCTTCAATAACATAATGGAGTTCTAATCCACCTCAACTCTAAATTCATTACCAGGATCTGCATGGATGGTGCTCTCTCGCTCCTTCATCGACTACTGCATATGGGGGTGGGACAATCTCCCTCGAACCGTCCTCATGTACTACGCCAACTTCCTCTCCTCGCCTGAAGGCTACTTCCACACTGTGCTCTGCAACGCTAAAGAGTTCGCCAATACCACCGTCAACCATGACCTTCATTTCATCTCATGGGACAACCCCCCCAGGCAGCACCCGCATTACCTCAACTCGAGAGACATGGAGGCCATGATCGCCAGCAACGCGCCATTTGCGAGGAAGTTTCGAAGAAACGATCCGGTGCTCGACAGGATCGATGCAGAGCTGTTGTTCAGGCGGCCCGGAAGGGTCGTTCCGGGGGGTTGGTGTGCGGGGAGGAGAGATAATGGCAGCGATCCATGTCTGGTTGTCGGAAATGGTTCGGTTCTTCGTCCCGGCGCGGGAGCGCTAAGGTTGCAGAAGCTTATGGAGAGGAATCTATCGAAGGAGAACTTCAGGCCAAGGCAGTGCAAGTGATTCAGGAGGAGGTTCTGTAACCCTAGTTTTAGTGTTTGTTGTTCTGCATCGTTTTTGAGCGTTGGATGATCGCCATGAAATGGGGAGCAATGCATCTGTTTTTTTCTTTTTTAGGGTTTATCATTCCCGGTGCAGACAGTTTGTTCGGTTAATGTATGTGTAGTTATATTTGAAATATTACAGTATTACTTGATTAGTTTAAGGGACAGTATTTGAAATATATATATAAGAGAAATTTACACACATACCACACAATTTTTATGTATTTACATATGCAAAGATATGTATTCACATATCTAGCATATATAAAATTTGATATTTACATTTATAATCCTTTGTTGTTATAAACCTAAGCTTGAAAAAGTGTATTTTATTTTTAAAAAATATAATAATTGTGACATTTTTTTTTTTTAATGTTAAAGCATGGTAGAAAAAATAAAATGGATTTTATTTATAATTGAATATAAATATGCATAAATTATATATTTTAACCTCGTGCCATTTTAATCATTTATTTATTTATATTCTAAACATCAAGTAATTACAATAGTTTAGCCCATTGCATGTAACGTAGAGGAAACTTTAACTAAAGCTCTTAGACATTTATGTTGGGATGAGCTAGATTTGTGATTTGATGCACTTGAGTTTAAGTTTGCGTTGGTTTACCCTAACTAGCGTTCAACTGGGGTTGGGTTTGCTTAGTTAGGTTATTAGGTACCCTCAGGAAAGCCTAAGCAAAATTTGATGGAATTTGAATTTGTTAGTTGTCAAAATACCTTTATTGGGTCAATAATCGGTTAAAGCTCCAATAGAGGAAAAAATATTGCATACATACACCGCATGCAGAGATGCATGCGGTGTCCGATCATGGCCGTAGATCACGGTGATCTACGGTCATAATGTATATTGGTGGGCCACACTTAAAAATTTTTTTTTCAAAAAAATTTGATTGCATTCTGACCGTAGATCACCGTGATCTATGATCAGAATCAGACACTGCATACATCTCTGCATGCGGTGTATGTATGCAACTAACATATGCTTCAGGGGAGTTATTCACCAAATGACCAAAACTTCCCTCTCCTGAAGCCTATAAAAACCACTGCTCTAATCTAGGGTTATTGTAGGTTGAATATCAGGACAATAACTTCTGACCTTCGTAGCTATAAAATCATTGCCCACCGGCCCCCCACCTATCGATGGTCGCCATATGCTTACCATTGTTGATGGACTCTATTGAGTAACAAAGAATAATGATTAGTAAAGATGTGATGGCATAAGATATACCAGTTGATTGTGGTATATATATAAATCAAACAGGAGAACGATCCATGAAGTGAAAAAAATAGAACGAGAAAAAATTCACATCATAAAACAGTAACACAACGGAACACTCAAATTTACGTGGTTCGGCAAATTGACTACGTCCACGAAGTTACAGAAAATTTTACTAATTGAGGAATTTACATCAGTTGATTGTCTCGAATTACAAGAGGAATCTCTAACTTTGTTGCCCTCTCTTCTTCTCTCTCTATTTTTCTCTCTCTGCACCGAGATACACCGAAGAAACTCTACACTGAGATACACCAAGAAGACAAACTTACAGGAGAAATAAGTCAAATTTCTCTTCTGCCACAAGCCACTAAGAAGAAGCCAAAGAAGAACAATTTTCTTCTTCTTCTTTCTTCTTCCTTCTACCGCAAGGAACTACTGCTTACACTTTCCTTCCTCTAACACTTTCCTTCCTCTACTGCTTACACTTTCCTTCCTCTATCCCGAGAAAATCGTAAAAGAACACCAAAATCATGGCTTCACATTTTCTTCCTCTTCTGCTCACAACTTAAAGGAGACGAGAGGCAGGCGTCGTTTCGCGGACTTGGAGTCGGGAGCAGTTCGCAAATCCGCAGGCTCGCGGTCGTGACTGTTCTCGATCGGGAATAGGGGCGGGAGCGAGCGCTTCGCGGGAATGCGCTGATTCACGAAACTGGCGAAGTGACGCTCGAAGTCGCTTCACGCGTGTGTGGGAGCAGACGGAATCAATGATTGGGCTCCATCGCTAACAATAAGTATCCTAAAAACTGTGTTGATGTAACTCAAACACGATGTATTAAAGATCAAACTAGAACTCGCAGTTGCAACTGCTCTTGAGCGTCATATTCGTAATACTACAAATCTTTCTTTATAATGTATACGAACAAACTTTGTACTTGGTGTAACATTGTAACTATTTCCCAATTTTCAGATAAGGGTCTATCTTTGTACTTGTAATTTTTTTGTTGATCATTTTGACTGGACTACGCAACGATATTTTTTCTCTTTTTTAATTTTTTATTCAAAAAATCTTAATGTCTGCTCCTGCTACTTGATCATTATTTGTGTATGTGATGAATTTCCATACAATGCCAATATATTAAATTAGAATTCTAACATCGTCATTTCCCTGGCCAGCATATTATAAGAGTGCCTCACTGTTATTACAATTTATAAATATTAAAAAAAAGATGTACATACATACCACTATTATTTTCTATTAGCTTATCTAACGCTTATTTGACATCTATTTTACTTTATTTTCTTAAAAATATATTGATTGATATAATTTCAATATTTTATTTTTAAAAAAATGAAAAGTGATGTCTCATAAATTTTCATGCATCATTAACATTTTTTTTTTTTATTTGGCACGAAGTCATTTCTGAAAATAAAAAATCTTGATTCAAGTTAAAGAAAATTTATAGCTCCAATTTCAGCAATTTTAGAGTCAAATTGGCATCTCGAAAAGAAAAACCTGATGATACCAAAGTTGGTCCAATCCCGGTGCAATCAAGCATAGATCAAACCATTGAACTACATTTGAAGGTTTGGGTAGTTAGTTGAAAAGTCAAATGAACTCCAAATTTCACGTACCTAAAGTCAAATAGAGTGTCTTAACGATAGGAATCCAACTAACCTAAGCTCCCTTAATTTATGGGTCATTAAGGCTTTGAAATTATTAAATCCCTCCTATGATCAAGGGAAATTATTGTGAATCGTTCGATTGAGTGATTATTTGAGTTATTCGTCAAATCACCAAAATTCCTCTCCTGAAGCCTATAAAAAACCCATGCTATTCATTTGAGGGGAGAAAGAAGAAGAAAAAGAGAATGAATCTAATCCAATATTATTCTGTACTGAGCACCAAGATGATAACTTCCAATCTCCATAGCTATGAACGCCGCCCGCTAGTCATCCTCAGCTCTCGTCGGCCGCCCTCAACTCACCACTATTGATGGACTCTATTGAGTGATGAAGAATAATGTTAGTAATGAAGTATCCTAAATATTGTGTAGCAATATACCTCAAACAGAGCGTATTAAAGATTTGGCAATAACTCTCAGTTGCAACTGCTCTTGAGCGTCATATTCAAAATACAACCAATCTTTATTTATACTGTGCACAAACAAATATTATACTTGATATAACATTGTAACAATTTTCCAGTTGCCAAATAAGGTTCTATCAATGTAATTGTAAATTTATTGTGGATCATTTTGATTGGACAAAGCCACGACATATTTTCTCTTTCCGGATTTTTTATGTAAAAAATCTTAGTGTCTTCTCCTATTACTTTATTATTATATATTTATGTGATGAATTTTCATACAATGCAAAGATATTAAATCATAATTCTAATAATGTCAATTTTCTGGCCAGCATGTTATAATTAATAGTGCTACAATTTTATTACAATTTACAAATATTCATAACAAAAAAATAAACATAAACGCATGCTTTGTTAAGTGAAAGCAACGTTAAGGACGAGGATTGATTAAATCTCAGTATTAGTCCCACGTCGTGAAATCTATTCTAGACTTACATCTATTAATCTTTCAGTATAGGGAGCAACCATCGCCGAGTTCAGTTGCGTGGGCTTGTAACTCAAGCGAGGGCTTAGAGGTTGCTGGGATGATGGGCTTATGTGGCTGCACAAAATCAAAGAAGGCTTGACTCTTAATAGAAAGGGTGTTTTAGCAAATGGCTAGAAGAAGACTTACTACAGCCCTTACAATGAGGGGTCTAGCAAATGGCTAGAAAAATTTGTAAGTTTCATGTGCCTTCATTGAAATTGTGAGTGCCACAATTTGAACAGCAATTTCTTTTTATTTTTTAGGTTTAAATATATATTATTATTTTGTTAATTGTTATGTTGTGATTTTTTTTTTTTTTATTTTTAATTTGACTCATTATATATGAAATTTATAATGATCGAGCAATGCAAATAAAACTATGTTATTATCAGAAAAAAATATTTGCATAAAAATCATATTTTATACAGATTTAAGACATAATACAGCGTAATTTTAATAAAATTTAGAAATACAAAATAAATGTCAAATTTTAAGAAATATTAATAATGATAAAATAAATATGTTAATGTCTTACTATATTAATTAGTGCTTTTTTTAAATGATTTACAAAAATACTACTCAATTCTTTTATACTTTTATATATATATATATATATATATCACACGGCTAGAAAAAAGAACAACTAATAATGACATTAGAAGTTTTTTTTTTTTTTGTGAAAAAGTTGGAAGAAAAAAAACTACGGGGAATGATCTAGCTGAAGAGTTCTACTATGAAAAGATAATTACAGTTGCAACCATTTATCCCACAGCTGAAAAAGAGTTAGTTGGTTTTCCAAGTTACAACGTCAACTGGTGGCGACCGATAGCGATTAGCGAGATTCAGTTGGTGGTGGTCGATGATGGTTGGTAGTGGTCGACGGAGATTGGTGGTGGTCGATGGTAGTCTGTGCTGCTTAATGACGGTTGGAGGTGGCTGATGGCGACAGAAGTACTTATTGGCAGTAGAAAGCGACAAGAGTTCTTGGCACCGATCGGCAGTGGCATGAGTAGTGCTAGACTTAAGTTTTTTCTCAAAGCTTCAAATTCTTTCTCAAGCCTCGAGCTCTCGTTCTCCTCTCATGCGAAGAATGATGGTCTATTTATAGAGTTATAGAAGAAATTAATGCATGAATATAAATCACTTTAATCGGATGGCTCAAAGAGTTTCCTTCTATCAGACGACATTTGATGAATATTTGAGTGTCTTTAATGATGTCGGCAATGAATGACTTGAGCTCATTGGATTCGTCCTATCAAGACGCTCGATTTTACACTTGTTAGAATAAACATTAGTTTGAACTTCCAATTGTATCAAGAAATATTCTAAAAACGGTTTAATAGCTTGATCTGGACTTGATTTAGTTCGTATTTGACCAATTTTGGTATCATTGAGTTTGTCTCGTCGAGTCAGCCTTGTTTGACTATACCGGTCTCGTTTGACTGTAAGTTTAGCTGAAATCAGAGCTCTGGATGTTTTCTAATTAAAATTTGAATGATCTTTATTCAAAAGATGGTCTCGAGATTTGTATTGTATGATAGATTTTTTAGCGTATTAAAGATTCGATGATAACTCTCAAATGCTCTTGAGCCTCATGTTCGGAATACAACCAATATTTTTGCATTCGAACACATATTATGCTTAGTGTAACATTGTAACTATTTCTCAGTTTTTAAATAAGGGTCTATCATTGCACTTGCAAATTTATTATTGATCATTTTGAGTGGACTAAGCTTCGACATTTTCTCTCTTTTCAAAATTTGTGTGTGTGTGTGTGTGTGATGAATTAAATCATAATTTTAACATCGTCAATGTCCTGCATAGCTTATTAAAATAGTGATTCAATGTTATTACAATTTATAAATAGTTATAAGAAAAAAAAAAGTATAAATCGCATGCTTTGTTAAGTGAAAGCAGCGTTAAGCAGGAGCATTAATTAAATATAAAATGGAACAGTGTTAGTCCCATGTCGTGAAATCTTTGAGAAACTTTGTTTATATATATGTCAACATAAAGCCAATCGGAGCCGAGTCCAGTTGCGTGGGCTTGTAACTCAAGCGAGGGCTTCGAGGCTGTTGGGATGTTTGAATTACGCGAACGCATAAATTCAAGAAAGGCCAAACCCTTAAAATGAGGGTTTAGCAAACCGCTAGAAGACTTTCTAAGTTTTATGAGCCTTCATTAGAATTGTGAGTTTGCTTCAACCTGAACAGCAGTTTTTTTTTTTTTTTTTTTTTTAGCATTTAAAGTATATATAGAAGACTTTCTAAGTTTTATGAGCCTTCATTAGAATTGTGAGTTATATATATTCTATATATATATGTATATATATATGTATATATATATATAAATGTTTGCAGTTGCTAGAGAAGCATGGTGGCCCAACCCACGGTGGGGCAGATGTAACTCCCAGGTATTTTTCTCCTAAGGGGCTGGATATTCGCCAAGGTGGAGATTTGTTATGGTATGGCTCATATACCATATTGGGACAGACGCTGGATCGAAGCGGAGCAGAGCGGAGCGGAAGAATCTGTCCAAATTGGGAAGTTACGTGGGTTGGGGTGCGGGGGCAAAGCCCCGCGGTTTGGTACAGGGGTAATGTTGTAATTACATATTGTGCCTAGGTTTACTCCTGGGGTTATAAATAGGCCTGTTAGTAACCCCAGGAGGTACTCTGAATTCTGTAAACTCTTTTCTGATTATTGAAAGGAACTCGCCGCTCTGCTCCCGAGGACGTAGGCATCTTTGCCGAACCTCGTTAAATCTCTGTGTTCTTCTGGATTTGTGTCGTTACTGTTTTTTTCGCCCTTATTTTCTCAACAAGTGGTATCAGAGACTGGTTCGAGGGCAGGGAAGAAAACTGCGGCGGCGCAAGAAGTAAGAAGAACGATTTGGGGTTTTTGGAAGGAGAAGTTTCGGGATCTGCGTGGCTTCGGTTCGAAATCGAGGTATTCGGCCCACGATGCGGATTTGAAGGAGTTCCCGCGAAGGAGGAATCGAGGAGATCGCGTCCAGGCGACTTCGGCGAGGGTTCCAAAGCGCGGACGGAGGCGTTGCGATTCGGTACCCAGAGACAGGAGTTATTCTTTGCTTTGTTGCGGAGAAAGGCTGGAGGCGAGGCAGAGACAGAGGAGATAGGCGCGGTCCAGCGGAGACAGAAAATTCTTTCTATTGCTTTGCAGGAATTCCTTCTATTGGAAGGAAAGGAAGTTTGCGACCGGAGAGATCTCAATCGCGGCTCTCGAAAGGAAGGCTCGGATCTGTCGGATCGGATCGCGACAGGAGAAGGATTCCATTCGCGCCACAACTGTTTCGATCGCGACACGCGACACAGGAGAAGGAAGTTCGCGATTAGAGGAAGTTCAGCTCCAGGAAGTGCACACGACGCAGGGTTCCAGCAGGCAGGCTTCGGCGCAGGAAGGGAACGATGCAGAAGCACTGTTTAGCATCGCGGCGCTCGCAGGAAGGAAACAGTGATTGCGCGGAATAAGCGGGATCCAGAAAAGGGAAGGAGCGGAGGAGGCCACGGTTCTGTTGGGAAGAATAAAATAATTCAGAACTTTCCTTTGCTGCTAGCTTGCGGAGAGCAAATATTCAGGGAAGGAAATTCAGAACTTTCCATTGCTGCTGGCTCAAGAAATCTTGACAGGAGATATTATTTACCTTTAATATTCCTGTCGCTGGAGAAGGAGAATCTTGGATATATTGGATTTCAGGGAAGGAAGAACTTTCCTAGGAGAATATTCCCCTTTGAATTTCGTTTGCTGCAATCATTTCGTGGAAGGAAAGTTTGAATTTCACTTAATTAAAGGAAAACATTTTAATTTGCTTTAAATCAAATTAAGCAAATTTAATTAAAAATTTCCTTTGCTCGATTAAAAAAAAAACAAAAATCAAAGCAAAGATCTTTGCAGAGAATTTTTTTTTTTTTTTTTTTTTTCAAAAAATTTTTTTGCAGGAAAAATTTTTAAATGACA
>NW_018164666.1:803586-830975 GCF_001263595.1 Phalaenopsis equestris
TATATATATATTACGGCAGAAGATGATCGTTTTAGCGTGATACGAAGATTCAACATGAAAAGATAAAATAATTAATAATAACACCAAAAGTTTTTATATGAAAAACCCGAAAAGTGAAAAACCACGGTGATTGAAACATTTGAAGGATGTCACTATAAAAAGATAATTACAATTGCAGTCACTTGTCCCATAGGAGGAAAATGGCTACTAGGTTTTTTAAGTTATAACAACGACTGACGATGACTGATAGCAATTGGTGGCATCCGAGCGGTGGTGGTCGACAGTGGTTGGAGGTGATCGATAACGGTCGATTGTGGTCGACGGAGAATGGTGGTAGTCGATGGTCATTGGCGGAGGTCGACGACGGTCGACGATCGTAAGAGTGTTTAACTGCGATCGGTGGTTGTCGACGGTGGTCAAAGGTAGTCGACGGCAGTCGACGATGTTCGATAACTGCAGGAGTGGTGTTGGATTTCAGTTTTTTCTCAAAGTTTAAGTTTTTTCTCAATCATTGAGCTCTCCTCCTTCCCTCATGAGATGGATGAAGTCCTATTTATAGAGTTCTATGTGCAATTAATGCAGAAATATGAATCACTTTGATTAGATAGCTCAGAGAGTGGTATCAGGGTAACAACGGTGGTGGCGCCTCAATGCCGCTCAAAAAGGTAGCAGAAAGAGAAATATCTTTCACGAGAACGTGCGAGGGGATCCTTCCTTTAGCAATCTTCGATTACTTGACAATCTAGGTCTTTTTGTCAAACTCCCTTTTTTCCTTGGGTATTTATCTATCTTTCTCCTTTTTGGAGAGTTATCATCAATCTCCACTTTGGGGCTGCTATCTTTGCAATAAGGATATTACTCATCGAGATCGATTAAGAGAAGAAAAATTCTTATCATAGTGGCAAGGAAAAACAATGAAGATGAAGAACCTGATAACAAACCCTTACCTTGCCTCCACAGTACTCTTATAAATCAAACGGGAAAGTTAACGCTCAAAAAGATCTTCTAACTCTTGATATTATCCATAAAGACTCCTAATATTTTTCCCCCTTCTCTCTTGGCAATATAATAATGTCCGTATAAACACCTTTCATTCAAACTCAGGGCTTATTTCAGATCACAAGACAATTATTCCCTGACAGCAAATGGGATAGCAACAAGCATATGACATGGGTAACTTTACCGACACAATGAAGTTTTCATAAATTCACGCATATTTATATTATTATTATTATTATTATTACTCTTAGTAGTCTTCATAGCTCCTCTAAATTCACTTCTCTATAAGTTCTCAGTATTGCCAATTTTGGCAAACGAGTGTGAACTTGCGAAATCAATGAGTTCGAACAACTCCTCTCTGCAAAAGAGCCAGGGCCCCCAGGATAAGAAAGAGATCACACTTAAGTAGAAGTTTTAGCGACTACTCCCTGCAGGCATAACCAAAAGGCTCCCTGGTGAAGGGCAGTCCTGACTAAGCAATAAAATTCAAGCAACCTGTTCCTACAAGCATAGCCAAAGTGCTCCCAGGCGTAAAGAAGTATGATTTCAAATAAAATTAACTTCACTCTCCATCGTTCTTTGGTCGAGCAATAGACTTAATGAACATAGAGTGTCTTAGCGATCCTGAGAACAATTTATTCATTCTCCCAGTAACTTGTCAAAAAAAGTTAAGAGAATTGAAAAAGTAAATGTATACCAATAAATGGTTTTTTTTTTGGGCCCATGCATGTGCGATGAGGCCTTGTGAGCCTAGAAGTTATATCTCTAGTAGTCGAAGTGATAGTGGCACGCCATCCAACACATGGAGACTGATCTACTGGGTAACCTGTCGTTCCTTAGTAAAAGCTCCTCGAGATCATCCAACCATCAAAGTGAACATCATCATAAAAGGTCAGACATACGTCTAAATCTATTTGAGTCATTTGACACCAACATCATTAACATTTTTTGTGGGACGTTGTGTACATACTCCACATCATAGTCTATAATTTTATATCATACATTATAATTTTATATGTTCTTTTTGGAGAATCTGAAAAGGAAGTGGGGCTCTAAAAGGAATCCCCTCCCTCTCAGGAAAGGGGCTCAATTAATTTCTTCATTCCTCCTACATGAGTTTTCCTAAGGCTTGCTTGAGCAAATACAAGATTCAACGTCATAGAAATTCAAAAATAGGATAAGCCATGTTATAGTATAACTCTTCATGTGACTATAATATTATTCAATTCGTTTAGAATGAGTCACAATTTCTTCAGCTTAATTAGAGTTTCAACGCATCCAACTCATCAAATTTGAATTGATATTTATAAAGATCAAACTAATCATTAAAATAATCTTTACAATTACTAATAATACATTATATAATTCTCATTCTTATATAATCAAAAGAAATTTGGGTGGCATGTTAATGCCCAAATGAAAAAAAAAAATTTATTAAAATGAAGAAAAAAGATTGTTGTTCAAATTAAGGGAGCTCACAACTCTAATGAAAGCAACAATTCCAAGAGTAATTTTGAATTGCTAAATGCTCATTTTAAGCGATGTACTTCTTTCGAAGAAGTGAAACTCCGCTGCTAATCATCCCAACAACCTCAAAGCCCCCGCATGGGTTATAAACTTGAGCAACCAAGTCCGGCTATGACTTGGTCTAATACTAACATTCAAATACACATAAACCTCTGAATAAATTCACGACGTGGGACTAAAACTGTCACAATTAAAACTTAATTAACGTCTTAAATATTTATATTGAGACATGTCAACAACATGCATTAATACAGTCATCAGACATCAAATCTTTCGACTGAATGGCATGAATAACTAAACCGTGCCGACTTATAAATATTGCTTGATCAAAATAGATAATCCCACATTTGGATATTAAAAATAGAAATTTGGGATAATATCTTTGGATACCATAAAGTAAAAGCATTAAGACGAATAGTAACGCATAAGCAGGGATGAAATTAATCCTGGCGAATGCAATTTTATTGCACAGGAATTCAAAATATATGATTGGAGGGCTAATTAGTAACTCTCTCCAAAGCACCACCAACCTGCATGTGAAGCCACTCAGCTGCAGATCCTTGTTGCACGTAGTCTCTCGTCCGCTGCGGGGTATATGCTAGGCTAGTTATGTTCTCGTATGCCTGCCCTCCAAACTGAAACCCAAAAAATCAACAAATACAGAGATGAATGATTCTTGGATTGGTAATCTATGCATAGACAAAAGGTTTATTTTACTATTTAGAAGTTAGCAATAGTGACGTTTTTTGATGTTATGTGAAGATTTGAAGGTTATAAATGTAAAAAATGAAAGTTTAGGTGTTAGATATGCAGTTACACAGGAATCATGTGTTATGCATGTAAATGCATCTCTGGATATTAAATTTAAAAATAAATGTTAAGCCTTTTTTCCCTGATTAGTTAAATCCAACGTATTTCGTTTACAAATCAACCAATTAGCCACAATATGCAGTGATTCAATTATCTATTGATAAAAAACACAGAAGAAATCTAACCTGCTAATGCAATAAGAATTCAAGAAATGACTAATTTATTAAAAAAAAAAAAAAAAAACTGGAATGAGATGATTGGCTGAATCCGGAAGGAAAATCATTAGACTTACATCTTTGGAGGGGAAGCCCTCCAAGCCAGTATTAATGCGAGAATCAACTGCTTCAAGTTTCATTGAAAGGAACTGTAGATGATAAAAGAAGTTAGAGCACAAAGGCAAATCAAAAAGGAAAACATAGGTGGAGGTGTAAATGAGTCAAGATGGGCTAAGTCACCCTCAACTTGACCTTGAGCTTCAGTTTTATTAATTATTAATCGAGCTCGAGCTCGATCTAAATTTTAAGAGTTCAAGATGGCTCACAAATCGATTTATTTATTATAAAAGATAGAAACTAAATCAATTCAAGCTAGCGTTATAATAAAATAATAAATATCATGAATAATTAAGTGGTAAATCATAAGAAATCACTTGATATAATATGTAAATTACCATTTTTAAAAATATTTTCAACATGTTAAGGGTAACTTTTGAATTTTAATATATTTTGAGTATATTTTATATTAATTATTTTTTAAACAAAACTGGCTTACAAGCTAACGAGTTAGGGTTGGCTTGAACTTAGCTTTTTAGCTCATCGAGCTTAATTCACGAGCCACTGATCAAGCCGAGCCTAAGCCAGCTCACAAGTCCACTTTTGCTCAACTATGCCCCTAAACTTAGGACCTTGCCAAAGGCAGAAAAATGAGTACCTCAACCTGACGCTGCAATGCCTGGATGTAGTTTATGATCTCATCAAGTACAGATGCTTTACCAATTACCTGCTTGAAATAGAATTAGAAAGCAAAGTCTAATAAATTAAGTGCAGAAGTATGAAGCATAAAGTTTAACTGTATACCTTGTTACACCCAGGAACCAGATCTTGAAGTATCTTCATTCGCTCACTTATCTTCTCTCTCCTAGCCTATTGATGACCAGGTCCAACAAGATGGATACAACAACCAAAGGCATAAATATAAAAGTCAACATAAATTGTTCATAAAATAAACAGAGAAAATAAAAAGTATACAGGTCAATGGACAATAGATGGTAATAAGGCCTTACTCTCTCTGCCAAGCTGTGGCTGTCAGTCGCTTGACCTCTTCTGGCTCTAACATGAATGTACTCTGGCTTTGGTGGCTCCAAAGGTTGATCGAACTTATTTCCATCAGAACTTGCTTCGGCATCCACTTTAGATTCAGCATTTTCATCAATGGATTTTCCCGTTTTTGAGCGCTTCCTTGTTTGGCTATCCGCCTGCTTAAGAAAAAGGTGGCAAAAGCTATAAGAACTTGTGAGACAGAGCAAAATAAGGACTAAGACAGGGCTTCTTGTTCAAAGCCTGCATATTTGAAAAAGAAAATTCACAGCAAATCTGCCCAAAATAGATGAAGATGAAAATAAAAGGACTTTCATTAGTTTCATTACACTTTAATTCTACATATATGGTAGAAAGGTCAAAAGAGGACTTAACTAGTTACCTCAACTAGTAAAATACAATCAATAAAATATTTTTATCCTATATTTCGTCTTCCATGGTGAGAAAACAGTGTACTTGCAACAAGAAAGATACAATAGGGATATAAATGCTTGGTGAAAAAATAAATGTTGAAAAACAACAAAGCCAGACAAATATATACATCACGAATTGCTGAGAAAACCTACAAGTTGTATGGCCATCAACCACCTTTTTAGTTGTATCTGTTTTAATATTCAGTAGGTTGAACTAGAATTATAAGATTGACCAAAAGTCCACAATAGACCCATGAAATAACTTCTCTCCTACATTTTTTATCCAAGGAAAGAGCAAAACTAATAGTAAAACCAAATTGACATAGATCGAATGAGTTGAAGGACAAAATTGAACACCCAAAGAAAGATTGAAACTTTAAAAGATGAATATAAAAAAAAATAAAAAATATTTAACAATTTCTCCTTTTTAAAACATAAAAAAACTTTCTATATTTTTTACATTATTTTCTCCGGAATCTATTTGTCCCAACATCTTACTCCATTCTCATACTTCTAGTTCTGGACGAGATGCTATCAAATTTAGAAACTACCCCAAAACCATATGCCATAAATTACTTTATTGTCTACTCTCAAACTTCAAAGAGTATTTAGTTCTCATGCAAATTGTTCAAATATCACTAAAACGGAGAAATAAATTGAAACACTTTAATTGAGCCTGCCTGATGTAAAACAAGATGGCTAACAACATTAAAAATAATGATGGAATCAGGAAGCGGCTGGGGATGGTTTTTATCCTTTACAATATAAAATTCCCCAACATAGCCATATATAGAATGAAAACTTCACCCATGAATTCTCCTATAGTTATGCAAAATATAAAATTTTTCTCGCCCTTAGGTTTGGGGTAAACTATTTTGGGCCCTATATTTGACATCTAAACTTCAACGCAGATTAAAAAGATTACCACAGAAATTTATGAGTTAGAAAATAGTGTGTTGGCAATTAAGCTTGGTGGGAAGAAGATGTACAATATAAAAGAAACATTAATAAAACATGTGCCTTGAAAATGTAGTAAAACTTGAATATTAACGAGCATTAATATTTAAAACAAAGACATATAAGTCATACGGAGTGTACTAAGCAAAGCAATTAATGCAGCTTTTAAATAATAAATTTGCTACTTATAAAGGAAAAAATAAGATGGAATGAAAAAAGTAAGAGACAACAAAACAACAATCCTTTATCCCAATAAGTAGGGAATGCAAAAGCAAGAGAAAAGGCATTCAAATAGCTTGATCAAATTAACTGCATTAAAAGAGATAATAAAAAAAAATCTCAGAAGAGCGTGTCAACAAAAGATTGGATTTTTTTTTTTTTTTTTTTTAGAAATTATTAAATAAAACTTTCAAAAGGAAATTATTTTAGATGAGCATACTGAATATTATAGAAAGGAATAAGTGACTGGAAAGCTAGTCTTACTCATTTCCCCAATTAATATTTATTCACAATTACCAAGAAAAAAATTAAATTTATTAATTACAAAAGAATTAGAAATTAAACTTGTTTTTCAAAACTTTTTATTTTGGTCGACAGGGAAACTGAGCAATCCATGGCACTGCCCATTCCAAGGGAGAGAGAGAGAGGTCAAAATAGTCCCCTGACTTTTTATATGGAGTTATTTTAGTCCCAGAGTCTATAAAAGTGTCAATTTAATCATGAGGCTTATTTAATAGGGGAAAAAATAGTCCCCATAAATGACTATATCAACCAATATTAAAGAGTTTAGGGACTAATTGATATTTTTATAGACTATGGGACTAGGTGTGGGTGTGGGTGTGGGTCATTTTTTGAGTGGATGAATATCCTAAGAAATATACTTACGTACCCTAAGCAAGTTTATCTAGATGTTATTAATAAAATTAACTCGTGACATTCACAAAAAAATTTTTTGAGAATATTTTTGTGAAAAACTCTGTGTCAAAAAAGATTTCATGAGATAATTCAAATGGTTTTCCAATTCAATCACTCTTCAAGATTGAGACATTTCACATAGTTTCTTTCATTCAAACTATGCAGGATTTGTAGTATCTAAAAATCTCTATTAGCATGATTTTCACCATTCATGATGGCCTCCATTATATTAAAAAAAAAGTCAAAAAATAAAAAATTATAAGAAGAAATGAAAAGGAGATAAAAATAAAAGTTAGAAAAATGAGTTAACCTAATGTTGATACTATATACAAGAAAAGAAGTGACTAAAAACCTTGCTTTGTTCATTCCTCAATGGATACTTATACACATATTAATTTAAAAAAAATGAAATCCACTAATTATAAAGAATTTAAAAATTTAAAGCTGTTGTTCAAAATTCTCTTTCCTGACTAGTAAAATGAGGTAAAATTTGTGGCACGATCATTTCCATATCAAGCAAAAAAAAATTTGACACTCTTCTTTCCATATCAAGCACATAAATCAGTTGCACTCATCTTTTGTTAACCACATGAATCTTTGACATATATTTTCTCTTGTCTAGCACATGAACCCGCAATTCCTTTCATTCTTTATTTACTAATTATAATACTTTCAACAAATATAATAAGATATATGATAGATTGATTGAAAAAATCAAATGTGACTAGCTTTGAAAATCTATTAAGGTACAAAAGTTAGTCCATACAAAATATAGATTCAGGGTTGAAAAACTGCGAGAAATATTACAATGATTTTATTGATAAATCACTCCAGTAGAACATAAAAAATTAAAGGGATGCCAAATGATTGTAGAAGAAATAACTTGTTGCCAATCAATATGAACATATAAGATGTTTAAGATAAAAGGAATCAAATTTACATGTCATTCAATAGCATTGTAACTGACATTAATTAAACATACAAGAAAATTAATCAATTTTGAAGAAACGATATTGTTCCATGACAAAAAAAAAATTAGTATGAAGTCATTTTTATGTTTAGAACAGTAAATATAAAAAAATAGAATAAAGAAAAAATTTTCATATGATTTTTATTGCTTATAAGAAGATTCCTCATCAAATATCACAAGAATTTATTTAGTGCATTAAAGAAAAAATGGGGGGGTTAAGAGTTACAATAAAGTTATTAAAGAAATGCATAATGGATAATTAACTGTTATAATAATAAATTTAAAAATGATGAAAGAGTTTCTAATACTGATAGAATTAACCAAAGAATAAAAATAAAGTCTATATATTTTCATATTGATTATAGAATTTTTTATTAAAGATATTCCAAATAAATTCTAAATGATTATTATTTACACATAACCTAATTCTAAATGATCAGGAATATGCTAAAATAACTAAAAAATTATAATGATAATAACAATAATATTCATCAAGCAGATAACTTAGAATCACTAGAATAAAAATTAAGTACATGGATTATAGAGAAAAATGAAGATATATATGATGATATAACCTTTTGTGTTGAACTTGTGTTTAAAAAAGAGAAAAAGCCTCAACAGATTATGAAAAAAAACCATGAACGACACGGGGGCTATGCAGGACCAAACGGTTCTCAAATGGAGGGAGTTGTGCTCGTTGCTTTCCCTTCTCTCCCCTCCCCCTCCTTTCTTCTTAGCAGCTTCATAATGCAAGTCTTTATAAATCAGAATTTCTGAATATTTTTATTCCTTCTTCCTAAATCTAAATTTCCATTACAATTCCTTTCCTAAAACAAATTTTCAAATTAGAATTTCTGAATATGTTATTCCTCTTTCCTAAACCTGAAATCCTGATTTGATTCTTCTTCCTACTTTCAAGCATTGCCTAAAATAAAATCCTAACCTCATTATAAATAGATGATAATGAGCTTAGAGTTAGGGGTCTTATTTTTGATATCTGAATTCAGGTTTTAACCTTGATATTTTCCCTTCGAGGGCTATATTTGACGTCGACGTAGTGCTCCGGCTGTCCCTCGTCTGAGGTGGTGATCGTCTCCACCGGTCTGGGTGGTGCTCCGGCTGTAGCTCGACCCCGTCAAGATATTTATGTACTCTTCCACCCTTCTCGTTGCTGTCCACCGCTTCCAGCAGCCGCAAACCACAAGACCTTGCTCCCATCTTCTTTCCCTGCTGCTGTTCGACATTTCCTACAGCTATCTTGTCGCTGTCAGCCGTACCATACCCTCCCAACTACTGTTTGACACGCTTCCCGCAGCTGCACTATTGCCGCTAGCCCCTCCAACACCTTCCTCCTTGTTGTTCGACGTTTTCTGCAGCTATCCTGCTGCTGCAAGCCGTACCAACACCCACCCGGCTACTGTTTGACGCTTCTGACAACCATCCTGTTTCTGTCATCCCCTCTGACACCTTCCTCGCAGTTGTTTGGCTCTTTTTGCAGTTGTCCCTGCACCCTCCAACAACCGCAACCATCATGTCGCCTTCCTGCAACTTTCCTGCAGGTTGTACCGTACGCTGCCCCTTCCAGCCCCTCCCTACTGCAGCCCCAGCTGCTCCTTCCAGCTGCAATTCGACGCCTTGAGGATCGCTGGTTTATCGCCCTACTTCTTCCACAGTTGTTCGACATCTCTCCAGTCTTCACTGCAGCCACCGATCTAACACCACCACTCTAGATTTTCTCCTCGTCGGCTTGTTGGGTTTCCTTTTGTCAAATCTTTATTTGTCATCCTTTATTTTACGATCTTGCTTTGTGTATTGTCTTTCCTTCTTTTAAGTCTTCAAGGTAACCTTGTTTAAATCATTAGTAAAATCGGTCTTACGTCGTGTATTGGGTTAAACTCTGGTATCATTTGGTATCAGAGTTAGCACAACTCTAATCACATCCTAAAATTTCTAGCATCTGCCCCTACCAAATCCACCACACCATATTTTTTTTTTCTTTTTGTCTTTTATGTTTCTATTCATTCTTTCTTCTTTTTTTTCTCCTTTCATAGATCCCTAAACATCAAACATGCCACCAAGGAGATCAATGCACGAGCCTACCATGGAAAAGATACGGCGAGCTCTGTCGTCTTCAGCGGAGGCTTATGAATACTAAAGAGAAAATCCAATGGAGGTTAGCCTTGGTCATGACCAGAAAGATCGAATGGAAGAATGAGAAAATATGAAGATGAAGCAGAAAACATAACGTCAGTTCCTACTAACTTACTACTGCCAAAAGTTGCAGACTCTAGTTTCTGAAATGGAGAGACCGCATCACCAAGAGAACCTCTTTGCCACAATCCAGAAAAACCAATCTGCAAGTCTGTCACAGTCAGAAGATCTTGCAAGTGTCACGGATTTGAACATGTTGAAGCTGAATGCACAATCGGGAGAGTGATCTACTTCAGTGAGCGGGTCATCATCGAAAAGTTGTGTAAAGAGACCACAGACACTGAAGAGCAATTCAAACAAGACTTTTCATTTGATGACGTCTTCCCCGTGGAACTCCCTTCTTCCTAGATGAAGAACTTTTTGTTGAGACAAATAAAAATCAAGCAAACCAGAAGAAATTAGAATTTAAAATTTTAGTTGATGCTCTAATTAACAACCAACTGATAGCATCACGGGCGGCTGCACTTCCAACCCTCACCCCTAGTGTTCCATATGAAGAGACGGAATACCAGTGTGAAACTCTTGTTATTGGAACACAGCAGAAGATGCCAGTTCTCCAAAACTTCAAGCGTCAGAGGAAAGACCGAGAAGATAATAAAAATCACCCATCAACCAAACTCTTACAAATTCGCGAACTCTTACAAATCTGCAACCTCACTGAGGCCCAAATTGTCATAAGATGGGAAGCATAAGAGATATTTACTTGTTCGGAATTTGGCTCAGGAGAACAAACGTGGCGGTATACTTGCAACTCAGATTATGTCAAACCAGAACGGATTGATAAGGCGGTATGTTCGCAAGTGGTAAAAACTCCTCAGATGCTTTGGTAAACGGTGTTGAGACACCACCAACAAATTTTCATCATCCAACACGAATCTTGAGGCATGACAAGAATCTCGAGATGATATTTTAAGCAAGAAATATTCAAATCTTGATAAAAAGTTATCTCGAGCTCCGATTTCAGCAAACTTATAGTCAAACTAACATGTTCAATGAGACGGACCTAATGATATGAAAACTAGCATAATTCAAGTCAAATCAATTCCAGATCAAGTCATTAAACCACAATTAGAAGATTTATAAATACATTTGGAAAGTCAAACGACTGTCAAATAGGACAAGTTTATACTCAAATCGAGCGGCTCGACAAGACAAATCTAACAAGCTCAAGATCGCTCAATTCTGATATCATTAAGGCACTCAAAATTTCATTAAACTTTGTATGATCGATGGAAGCTCTCTGAACCGTCTAATCAAGATGGTTCATATTTCTGCATTAATTGCACCCTGAACACTATAAATATAACATTATCCCTCATGAGAGGGGAAAGTCTAGAGAGAGTCTAAGGTCTTGAGGAGAAGCTGCAGCTCACCATCACCATCAATCGTTATCGACTACCGTCGACCTCCGTCGTCAACCACCGCCGACCACCGTTGACTACCGTCGTTGATCGTCGACAACCACTACTAATTATCTTCAAACCTCTACCACCATCATCAATCACCACCAACCAGAAGTCGTCAGTCAACATTGTAATCTGAAAAAATATAGTTATTTTTTCTCATCTGTAGGACAAGGGATTTCTGTAATCATCAATCAATAGTAGATTTCCGCAACTAGGCATCGCCTCGTGGTTTTTCCCTTACGGATTTTTCACAGCTTCTGAAGTCATCACTATTTTTTTTATTTCATTTGTGTGATGAAATTTCATACAACGCTAAGACGATAATTTGTTACTCTACCGCCGTGAATTTTCTAGCACGCATCAATTTGACACCATCTGTGGGAAACTCTCAATCCCACCACTGAAGTACTTGCTTAATTTCTTACATGGCCACAAGGCAAAATATTCGGGACAACGAAGTAGCTCGCTCTAACTCCCATCGTTCCAGGGAACAGTCACGAAGTCAAGGGCAACATGTTTCTTCATTTTCCCGCCCTGGAAGAGGTTATCCAACCAACGAGGGGGTTTCGGGTCCTTCTATGGAAGAACGAATACGTAGGAGTCTCAACTAGAGATCATACAATTCCTAAGAGGGATCCAACAACCACAGTCCACACTGATAACTGAAACTCATTTACCATTAAATTCACGACCTACGAAAAATATACTGCCCGGAGGAACTCATATTGTGCCCCCTGCTCAAGAGGGAACAATTCCCTTGCCAAGACGTGATGTTGAATTCTTAGACACCGCAAATTCCACTCATCTATCTCATACAGCTCCCCTAGCACCACCATGCATTGCTACTGTTCCAGATGATGTCATCTGTAACGAACTACGTCGCCTCGTCCGAGAATAGTTCCCCCTAGAGAAAAAAGATTGCTTCCACACTCACCCTAACATCCTTGAATCATCTCCCATAGTGAATGAGGTCCTCCAACACCCTATCCCAACAGGCTTCAAGCTGTCGAACATTGACGCATATGAAGGGATAACTGACCCCTATGAACATATTGATCATTATCGAATCATCATGCACATTCAACGTGCCTCTGGCACGCTTCTATGTCAGGTGTTCCCAGCCACTCTTAAGGAACAAGCTCGAACATGGTTCTACTCTCTGCGGGGGGCATTGTAAACACCTTCAACGAGCTTCTCAAACTATTTGTGGAGCAGTTCATAGCAAATCGATGAATCATCAATGATTCATCCCATTTCTCAGGAATTCATCAAGTGAAGGAGAGTCGCTTAAAGATTACTTCTGCAGATTTTCTGCTGAAATCCGTCAAATTCCAGGAGTAGATCCAGAGTTACTTATGAGGGGTTTTCCTTTGGGGGCTCCGCCCAAGACCCTTCTACTCATCACTGATGCGGGAGACAGTTTGTTCTTATGTTAATCATGTTCACCGTGTTAAAGCCCAAATCACTGGAGACGAGGCTATCAGTGCACATAAGGAACAATTTGAGAAATTTAGGAAAAAACGCAAAGGTAACTCCAGAGACAATAATCAATCTTTGCAACGGAGAAAGTCTGAACAACCGAAGAATAGTGACCTCCTCCTTCAACATGCGGGTCAACGAACTGAATATCGACCCAAGAAATAGTATACACCACTCAACACGTCACGTGCAAACATCTTGATTGCCATCAAGGATGAACAAGCTGTTAAGTGGCCTCACCCCTTAAAACATAACACGAAAAATCAAGAACAATATTGTCCATTTCATCGAAGTCGTGGCCACACCACTAAGGCATGTAAATTCCTTGGGGAAGAAATTGAAATGTTGATTCAACGGGGTATCTTGGTCGATTTATTCAAAACAAACTAACTGGTAACGATAATGCTCCTGTTGGGGGGCAACAACATGGGGGTCACCTAGTCGTAGGTGAAATTCAGACAATTGCAGGAGGTCCGCTGCTGACTGATCAAGTTTTTATCACTACACCTGGTGAACCAACATAGAAAAAATTACGCCTTGAACCAATCACTTTTGATAAGTACCTCACTAAAATCCTCTTGTCATTAGCGCGGGAATTGGCGAACTTTGCTACAATGCAAAAAGAATCTTAATCAACAATGGGAGCTCTGTTGATGTTTTATTTTACTCCACTTTCCTTAGTTTGGGACCTACAAGGAAAAAACATTAATCTACATCTGGATCATTACACGGTTTTGATAATTGACCAGTACGGGTCGAGGGAACAATAAATTTCCCTGTTGTCATAGGAGATTTTCCTCGATAGATAACTCGCTTAATCCAGTTCATTGTTGTCTCGATAGATAACTCAATAGTTAGTGGTTCATGAAGAATGTGTGTCGACTATACAGACCTCAATATTCATAACCATAAATTTAATAAAACTTGTTTATAAGCACTACAATTTAAAAGCAATAAAATTGTAAATAATATATTATTCCTTCTATCTGATTGTTATCAAGCACATCCCTTGCATGGCAACTAAAAGTGATGTGTGATAGCAATCTTACTGATGGTTCGATCATCCACACGCATGTCAACCCCTAACTTTCATTGATTATCTACACACAAACTAAGTTTAGGTTGTTAGGCTATGTTACATAATCTCTTTCCTAATAATTTGCCCAGCTTGTAACATACGGTGCTCCTTAGGAATCATTTGATAGTTAAGAAGACTTGACAAAGCTCTTGTTGTGAGGTCTATCTGGCGTTGGACAAACCATAATGGTGGAAATTCATGTGATAACTCTACTCAATTATTACATAAGTATTGTTCTAAAAAGACTGAACAAAATTGGGAAGCAATGTTGTCTCACTGTCGGATTTGACAACCATCAATGCAAACATGGTTGAAGGTTCCTTGCAAGTGACTAATAGATTGGAGCCTGAAACCATAGCCAGAGTTGAAACATCTTGGTTGCTTTGAGAGTTGGATACAATTGGTGTTGATGCGTGCTAGAAAATTCGCGGAGGTAGAATAATAGATTATCATCTTAGCATTGTACGAAGATTCAACACACACTCAGATAAAGGAAAACAGCTAGTAGAGACAACAGAAACTTTTATGTGAAAAACCTATAAAGGAGAAAACTCATGGGGTCTGGCCCAGTTGTAAAAATCGATCATAAGTTGATGATTTCAGAAACCCATTATTCCACAAATGGGAAAAGATAACAAAGTCTTCTCACTTACAACGTCGATGTACGGATGAACTTGTTACAAGGAACAAACGACAACCGATAGCAATCAGTTGCATCCAACAGGTGGTGGTCGACAGGGGTCGGCAGTAGTCGATAACTGTCTGCGGTGGTCAACTGCACCAGGAGTGATGTTGGACTTCAACTTCTTCTCAAAACTTCAAGCTCCTCCTCAATTCTCAAACTCTCTCCTCTGTGGGTCACTATCTATAGTCCTGGCAACAATTAATGATGAAATTTCAACCAATATGATCGGACGGCCCGGAGAAATTCTTTCAATCGAACAGCATTTAATGGTCATTTGAGTGTCTTAATGTTGTCAAAATTAAGTGATCATGAGCTCTTTGGATTCTTCTTGTCGAGACACTCGATTCAACTATGAAATCACTGTATTCGACATCTATTTGATCTTTCAAATGTGTCTGGAAAACTTTCAAACATGGTTTAATGACGATCTAAGCTTGAATTGATTTAGATTAGACCAATTTTGGTATCATTAGGTTCATCTCGTCGAGTTGGTCAGTTTGACAGTAAGTTTACTTAAATCAGACTTCTGAATGACTTCTTATCAAATTTTGAACACTACTTGCTCAGAAGATTGTTCTGAGATCCGTGTTAAGCTTCAAGATTCGTATTGGATATAAAAAATTTATTAAAGACGTATCCAAAGTAACAAATTTGTTTGTCTGTTTCACTTGAAAGAGTAAGTTTTGGCCTAACAATCTACTACGTTCACAGGTCAAATGTCACGCATCGTATAAAACTTCGCACAAATTTTTTTTTCCAATAGAGAAAATTGTGTAAAGCATAATTGAAACCAAAATCTTGATCCCTTTCGAAACCAAACGATCTTGTAAGTGTGCAAGTGTTCAGTAGTTTTTAGGCGTAAAGCTTTAACACAGAACTGAAGATTATATTTTAGAGCAATCATTATCTATCGATGTTCTTGCCATTAATGGTGAAACACATTCTAGCAATTGTGTTTTCTCATGGCCACTGGTGGTGTGGTACTATCATTTTTTTTAATAATAAAGATAAGGAAGTCCTCCACATCTCCCGATACTTTCTCCGCATCATCTCACCGTTAGCAAACAGCATTTATTTTCAACTTGGATATTCATTCGACTAGTGTCCAAATTGAAAACAAAAACAATTTAAGGTATTCAGATTCGCATAAGGATTGTCACGTCTAATATGGGATATTCATTCGACTAGTCTCTTTTTTACCATATTTGTTGAGCTTTAAAAATTGATTTGGATTGAAGCAAGCTAATCTTCAGGAAAATTGGTTTTGCAGGCATCTAATCCTCAACTCCTTGAATGCGTGCAAGCATGAATACCTTGAAAGCTTTGGGTGAATTGCAGCTTGGAATTGTAGGCAAAGTTGAGGGAATAAGGCAACAACCAGAAAGAGTTCATTTCTAGTTTTTTTTTTTTTTTCTTGAATTGTTTATTTAAGGCTCCCTTTATAAAGAGTGACCAATTGATTTTTGGCCTCAATCGGATTGTTCGCACAAGTAAAATTCCTTCCTATGATCACTGACAGATTGTTCCCCTATTTGCAGTGCTGACATTGCAAATACAGTATCTATTAAAAGTAAGATGGTAAAAATGACCTCATAAAAATTATTTCAATCAAAGCCTACTTCTAACAGGTCCCTTTCGATTGCTGTCAATACTGCCTAAATTAGTACCACCATTGAACTCCTCCTTTTAATTTACAAACTATGGCTTTAACTTGCTTCCAGAAATAACAACAACAACAACAATAAAGCCTTAATCCCACTCCGTGGGGTCGGCTACATGAATCCTTTTCCAGAAATAAATTTTCACAAAATTGAAAAAGGTTTTGGAAGATTTTTTCCCAATCCCAATAATCTTCTATGCATGAATGGTTGTGAACAGAACGGAGATCGAGTTTTAAACAGAAGTTGGAATGATGTCAGTCACAAATTTCGTCTACTGAAAAAATCGAACGATATTCATCATCTACCTCAGAGTTTAACGACTAGAGACACCGACGAGGGTCTCTATCTTCATCAGATTCACAGAAACCTAGCTGAGACTATAGAAAGGCTGTCAAGTATGCTGTGGTCAAAATCTACTAAAGGGTTTCACATAGAGTAAATATGGGTACCGGGACTGCAAAACACTGTGGTCGAGTCTGAGTTTCACTTTTCTTGAAATTTTGAAACTCACGCTGCGTCTAAGGAATGAATTGGATGAACCTACAAGTAAGGTCATCAATTCGTCTATGATCAGAATCGGTCATATAGATCATGTGCTGCCTTCTGCCATTAAAATCCAGTGATGGTGTCCAATAACACTTCTAAAATAGAGCTAATTTAGCAGCAAAAAAACCACGCGAAGAAGAAGCAGCATAAATTTTATATTTTCTTTTAAAAAAATGGAGTTATTTTCTACATACTACAGTTATCCCTGCTTTGACACAACAACACAAAATTAACTGGATGAAACGAAATTGCCAAAAAAAAAAACAGAGATAAACGGAAAGTTGATAAGAGGAATGTGACGTCTGATTCTGTAGAAGTGTGTGGTCCTGCATTAAATGCACATAGTTACTTATGCCGGATAAAAGATGGAATTCAAAATTAATATCAATAAACGAGCTTGAATAATATTATAAAACTCGAATTATGTTCAAGCTTTAGCTCGAGCTCAAAAAGAAGATAAATGACGAGCCTTAACAACGCAGTCCTGGGCTTAGCTTGGTTCATTTCAAGCTCTAATCAATGGAAATCTATAGGTTTTAGTTACCAATCTAGTAGAACAACTGTTCAACAAGGTACACCCGTAGTCCCAATGCCACAGTGCTACCCAACACCTAGCTCAAATTGAAGAAAAAGTAGTAGTAAAATCCGGAGACCTCAAAAAACTACAAACAATGAAAATGTCAGAGGGCAATGAAAACTTCCGTAAGTCATTGTCAGCAACGAAAACGCTAAGACGATAAACATAAACAAAAGCAGCAGTAATAAAACTAATGATCTGTCAACATCAACCACAGATCCATCGATCACAACCACCAAACAGCAATATTAAACTTAAAAATATATAAAAAAATTTCACGTCCGCCTCAAAAAGATTCCCCAGATCTCACAAAATATTACCCCACAACCACAAATAAACTAAACCCTGAACAGTGAAAACCGTCAAATCACAAAACAATCGTTCAAGGATTACCGAGTTAAATACCAAATCAATGCCACCGCTGCTTGTAGAAACGAATTTCGAAGAATCCTCCTCCGACAACGCAATCGAAGCCGCAGTCGGCCCCGCATCCCGACGCTTCTTCTTGCACCGATTCCCCGGGCTATGCTCTGTCACCGTTGATTCTCCCGCCGACACATCTCGGTAGCCTATTCCAGCAGCCGGAACCCTAACTGCTGAAGGTACTCCGACCATTGGAAACTGCCACATCTCCGGCATAACTCTTCGCGAGATCAGCGACGAAGGATTCATGAGAAGAAACCAACAAACCTCCGTTGAATCACTCTTCACATCAACACCGAATTCCTCATTTTTGCGGACGAAGACGCCCAGATCTTGTTCCGGAAGGGAGGAAAGAGATGGCAGGGAACACTAGAGCTGTCTGACGAGAAGGGGGAGAGAAGTGGGGAAGGGTTTTGGTTTATTTCTGTGGGGTTCGGCTTCTTTCTTTTTCTCTGTCCATTGATGAGTGGTAACAATAAATAATGCTGTTTTCTTATATACACGCCTCATTTTCTTGTATTTACAGAATGGCCCAGATGCCAATGTTATACAAATTTTTTAAGAGAAATATAAATTTTACATATATACCAAATAATTTTTATTTCATATATCTAATATCTATTTTTTTTTATTTGCATGTATCACACTTAAATGTTTAGTAGTAGGTAAAAAAATATCACTATTATTTATTTTTTAAATAGAAATTTTTACTTGTAAAATTTTAGGGAAATAAAGCATAATAAATATTGCTATGTTACAAAAAAATTTATTGATCAAACACAACTTATTATATTAAAGATGGGATAATTTTTAGATTCAAATTTACAATCATTCAAATCATTAGTATTTTAAATTTTAAACTGAACATCTCGAAACACAAATCCTCGATCCAAGTTGAAAGGAACTTTGATGAAAGGTCTGAATTATAATTTGAAGCATTGAATCATTAATTCTAAGGTCAAATGATATATGAATTCGACATGATTATAATCAAATTTGTATCATTTAATTTTTTATTTTAACAACTTTATAATCAAACTAAACATCTCGAAACACAAACCTATATTATTAAAAGTACTTTTCAAATATCTCGAAACACAAACCTTTTCAAATATGCGATGAAGGCTTGACGTCAATCCACATCTGAGCCATCAGAAGAGGAAAGGACTATGCCTTTATCCCCCAACAAAGAGGCTTCTAGAGTGCTAAGAAGAGTTGGTGATAGGACCTTTCTATCTTGGATCACCACTATTACGGGATCCTCATTAAAACTACAACTCTTTGGCTAGTTTTACAATAGCGTAAGTTTTTTCATTGAGAGAACGAAGTATTTTGATCAAAATCACATCAGGGATGTGCTCTAATAGTGCCATGACTCTTTTATGATACACCACGAGGTCAGGGTTGAGGACTTTATAAGCCCCCAATACTTGGCTAATTATGAGTTATGAATCGTGATACACTGAAGACTTTTTTATATGAAAACCTAACTTTGATATTTTAAATAAATTGTACGAATTTTTTTATAATTTTAAGGGTATATTTGACTCAGCTATAACTATTTGAAGAAATAATTATTAAGCTGTTATAGAAGAAATTGTATTTCAAAAAGTTATGCTAACTATTACAATTTTATTTTATTTTTAAAAATTTAGACCGCAATTTTATGACAGTCACTACACTGTAACAACTCATATTGAAAAAATATAGTTTTCTATCATAGAAATTTCTAAAAAAGTAACAAGAAAACAGTTTCCAAATAAATTTGTGGTAACAGTCTGAAAAGCAAAACAGGCAGAAAGCATTTCCCAACATACCCTTCACATGAATTTATGAAAATGTGTTGATATTTTTGATATGCATTACTTCCCCAATTTTCTTGAAAATAGTATATATTTTTAAAATAAGTATATTTATGCTGACCAATTTGACATTCCCAATATTTTTTTTTTATATCGTTGATTTCACACATTCATATTATCTGTAAATGTCTAATAATTTAATTATACTATATTTATGGAATTATATTACTAAATAAATTAATTATATTGTGGAATAAATGTGCTGCCTAAAATCAATGACACGTTTGGCAATAATAACCTTGTTCTTATATCAATCTATCAAAATATCGTAATAGAATTTTTAAAAATAATAAATACAGCAGTAATTTAATAATTACAAAAGAAAATTTAAATTGCGATATTTTTTATTTTAGCAGTATAAATTTTTTTTATCATTTTTTTAGTATAATTTTGATGCTCATAGAATTATTTCTAAATAATTCATTTTAAATTGGTGTGTGTACAATTATATCATATAATTACAAATAATTATCAGGATAATTGGCGACGACTTGACTTTTACTTATTAAGAAAATGGGAACATTTGCAGACATACCAATCAATTCATATGTATTTACATATCTAACCTTTAGACTTGTTGTATTTACGCCACGCTAACCTTTCATATCACCTCAAAATATCTTCGGTAGCGGAAAAAATATTACATCAGGACTCTGAACGTAGAGCTACGTTTGGATTGCAATAGTCAGAAATATTTTGTTGTGTTACATGAATATTGTATATGCGTTATTTGTAAAAATGAAGTGTTATTCGAGTATTATATGTCGTTATTGATTATTTTAAGGTGTTATTGGAAAATTCTTTTGTGTTACTTGATTTGGGGTTGCGTTATTCGACATATTCCCCGTGTTATTTCAATTTCCACTATGTTATTGGAATTACACAGCCCCAAATCAAGTACGAGGAGGAATATTTCAATAACACTTCAGCCCCAAATCAAATTACGTGGCGGAATGTTCCAATAACACCACAAAATAATTGAATAACGTCATATAATACTCGAATAACACTTTATTTTTTACGAATAACACAGATGAAATATTCCTATAACACAGCGGGATATTCGTAACTATTGCAATCTGAACGTAGCTCTAGGTTCGGAGTCATGATCTAATATTTTTCCCCGGTAAATAACACGTTCTCAATTCTATTACATAAATAAAATGGTATGGATGTATAATTGGAGTTTGGGTGTTAGATATATAAATACAATGGAATTGAGTGGTACATTTGTAAATCTTCCTAAGATAATTAAAAAAGGGTATTGTCTTTCTCACATGAAAAGTGAGCGAAATTTATTATATTATTTTTCTTTGGTTTATTTTAAAACGTTTGGGATAATTTGTTTTTTTTATATAAATTGTAATATTAAAAATATTAAATTGTAAGTTATCTAAAAATTAACCTTTAACATTACTTTTCACCGCCATTCATACTAACACTAGATAATGATATTAATATCGCTAGGGGTGCAAACGAGCCGAACACAAGTCGCTCGTGTTCGGCTCGTTTATATTTCGAGCTCAAAAAGTGTGTTCGTGTTCAACTCAATTGCTTAACGAGCCGAACACGAGACGTTCATGAACAAAGAGTCATTTGACAACCCTAATTGCGTAGCCATAAAATATTAAAGATTGGGGCAAGATCTAAAAAAATTTTGTTTATATTAAAACATCATTTGAATCTCCTTTAATAATTTTTATTTTGTTTTCTTAATTAATAAACAAATCTTTGAAACCTTGTAGTCAATTAGATTTTTTTAAAATACTACTTTATAGATTTAAACTTGATGAGTAGTATTTCGAGCCGAACACGAAGGAACACATTTTAGTTCGTGTTCGGCTCGGTAAAAATTAACGAGCAGAACACGAGCTTCTTAACGAGCCGAACATGAGTTGTTCACGAACAACGAGTTGTTTTGACAGCCCTAAATTTCGCCTCTTATGAGTGTTCTTATCAACACCATGTTACATGCCTTAATCTCTTATTTTCATTATGTAATGTGAAAATAATGTGAAAGTGTAGAAATCCACATAACAACAATCATACACAAAAGATTTACGTGATTCGGCGTTAAGTCGATTCACTTACCTCTATGTGGAGAGAGATTCCACTATGATCAAATGGGATAAAGAAAAACAGTTTGGAGTTACAACTCAAGACTTCTTAAGATGTAACTCTCATAAGTCCTTGTCCCTTTTATAGAGGAGGACTGGGGCATACAAGTAAATAAATTCAAATGACCAGATCACCCCTATTTAAAAAGTTCAATAAAATACAACACATTATCTTATCATGATTTCTATTATTCTCTTAACAAATTTTTATGGGCTACAGAAGTGCTAATCATGCACTAATCACGATTTGATACATCTCCAACCAATTATCAACAATTAATTAGTATTAAAAGAATTAACTACAATTTAATCTTTGATAAAATGTTTGGTTGTTTATTATTTTCTTAACTTTAATTTGTTTAATTAATGGCAGGTCAGAAACTACTTCATGATTAAAAAAATGGTAATTACGAACATACCACTAGGGCTTTAAACGAGCCGAGCTTGAGCAAGGTCAGGCTTGGCTCGGGTTCAACTCGTTTGAAATAGCTCGTGTTCGAAATCGGCTCGTGAACAGTGTGTTCGTGTTCGGCTCGATTTAAATATTCGTGTTTGTGTTCGGCTCGTGTTCCGCTCGAAATTAGCTCGTTAAAATTAAATTGAAAAAAAATAGATGTAAAGTGTGAGATTCTAACATAGACCAAATATATACAAAATAAGGCGTTAATCATATTACCACATGAGATGCTATGAATTAAATTTAGATATAAATATATATAATATTTTATTACATAAATAGTTATATAATTTTTTTTTTATTATTTCAAGATAAAGCGAGCCGAACACGAGCGAACAAAGAGTTGTTTGTGTTCGGCTCGTTTATAATTAGAGCTTTAAAAACTTGTTTGTACACGAGCTACTTAACAAGCTGAACACGAGCTGTTCGCAAACAACGAGCTTTTTTGACAGCCCTAGTGACAGCCCTACATACCACACAATTCTTATGCGTTTATATACTTAATACTCATATTTACATGTACAACACTAAAAAATTTAACATCACATCAAAAATGCATCATTATAATTTTTTAAAAGGTGAAATGCATATATTTATGACATAAAAAATATTATAAATATAAATATCATTCTTTAAATGCTGTTACGTAAATAAATAAGAATTGTTTGGTATGAATGTAAAATTTTCAAAAATAAATAAATAAATAAAATAATAAATAAAGTAATTTCTCATACCCTACGAAAGATCTGCCCTTAAAATTCATCAAACCAGGGACTGATTTTGACATAGATATTTGAATTATATACTTTCATGATAAATTTTGGGGGCAAAATAAGTCTAATGTTGCTTATCTATGATATCATTGAGGCATTAAAATATTAAAAAAAATATCTAATAATTAATGATATACTTGTTTGCTTTCCAACTAAGATTTTAGCAAGAAAATAAAAATAAATAAATAAATAGAAATTTACACGCACAATTATTATGTATTTACATATCTTGCACTTAAATTTTCATAATTACCTGCACTGTGGTCTTGTGTTTTATAAGTATGCCTTCAGAATATGTATTTCACTTAAAAAAAAGGATATTAGTGCAACTTTTATTGCGTTATTAAACATTTAAATAGTATGTGTGTAAATTTGAAAGTTTATGTAGGAGATATGTAATAAAATATAAGAATTGTGTCATATAAAAAAATCTAATAAGCCTCCATTTCACATATGAGGACTTGAGTTCTTAAAACTCTTTCCTTCGTGCAGGACAAACTAACAAGTAGATACATGTATCTGAAGCTATCTTCATGGGTGCAGGGTACTTCAAGTAGATAATCTTTTTACCGAATCACATGATCTCGTATTTTTCTCGGTTCTCTTAGAAATGAATTTTTACCCCAACAACTATATCGAATATATGCTTTTAACTTCGTCTTTTGACATTAGAGGTGGTGGGCTCAACGAGCTTTGTTAAAGGATGAATCATTCTATTTTAAAGGTCATTGTTTTTTTACATTCTACTTTTTGTTGACTATATGAATAAGATAAAATTGGTACATACATATAACTCAATTCCTATGTATTCACATGTCTAACACCAAAATTTTAATTTTTACATCTATGTCACCTTATCATATGCATGAAATCGTGTAGAGATGAAAGATTTGGGTTATATAAATGTAAAAGGTAAAGTTTAGGGGTTACATGTGTAATTACATAGGAATTGGGTGGTATGTATGTAAAGGCCTCTAATAATATTATCGTTCATGCGTTTTTTAAACTTCACTTCAATTAAGATTTTATAGTTTATGGATAATATAATCGTCCGCATAATGAACTTTAAAATATGTTATATATATAAATACTTTTAAAATTTAAATATATTTTATGTTACTAAAACCAAAAATGTAATCAACAACTTAACAAATCAAAGAAATGATATACACATTTTAATTTCATATTCATAGATTATATTTAAATTATAAATTTAATATTTACATTTCAAAAATCAAACTAAAAAATTTATAATGCATCTTTTCTGCAAAATTATCAATGAATATGATAAAATATAATAATTATTCACTTCTTTAATCTTTAGTACTCTTAAAAAGATAAACACATGTATCATTAGGTTAGCGCGCAATCATAAACTTTTAGGGATGTCAAGAAGTTATAAAGAGTGAAGCTCCCTACTATTATAGCTCTTTGCTACTGCTTATGTCGGTAACTATGACTTACACAATGCATGTCGATCTCAACTCCAGCCCCTGTAGCCTGTAGACGTTTTTACAGCTTTCTTCATCGGCCAACGCGACACATAACTCCAAAGTCCAACCTTTGTGAATTATGTCTTTTGCATCCTACATATGTTATTACAACTCACCGCTATAACCTATGTAACGAACTATAATCTACGCAGCTCACAGTTCGAGCAACTCCCAACTTCACCATCTGCGCCCTACGAACATTATTGTAGTCATTTACTACGGCCTATGTGGTCAACTTACACTCTTGAAGTAATTATCTATGACGCACACGACCAATGCTACCATGACTTTCAATTACAGCCTCTACAACAATCTAACACTACAATCATCATTTACATCATTCATAGCAAACTACTGTCTCCATAACAATCGACTACATGCTTTGAAGGCCCGATACGACTGTATTGCTAAAATACCACTATACATCGACTTTGTAATTCCATCTTAACTCAAGAGAAGAGTGAGTATATGCACTCACTGTTACTTACTTAATTATCTCAACTAGGCTAGCACATGTGATTTTTTCTTTTTTCGAAGATTTTCATTTCAAAACTTACCGATATCTTTATCATCATTTTATTTTTACCTCAGTGTATGTTTAATTTCCGTGCAACGTCCCAAATGAACATAATTAAAACAGTGAGTATATTTACATATTTAAAACCTAAACTTTAAATTTCATACACATATTTTCTTATCAATAAACAATGTTATTACGATATTATCGGGTCACAAGTCCCAAATGAACATAAACATAATGCTCTTAGCTCACTTTTCTTCAAAAAAAAAAAAATAAATAAATAAATATATATATATAATATATATATATATATATATATATATATATAAAGATAAAAAAAACCATAATGCATACATGCATACATACATATTGCTTTGAGCTCATTGAATGCTTTAAGGAAACGTAGTGGCCTAATAAATGAGAAGCATGAATTCTCACGATGGCTCTTGAATTCATTTGAAGTACAGTAAATGGCTATTTATTAGTTAGCCTCGTGTACAGGGAGTGGAGATTTATCCTATCTTGAATTAATTGCAGATACATGCATTTTAATTTTTTTTACTTTTTATTTAATCTAAAAGTTATATTCAGTTATCATAAATCCATTAATTTATATTTAAAGAGTATAAGCGGCATTAACTATTTTACATAGAAAACCTAATTAAGAAAAATAATCTACTATTGATTGAGATTATAGAAATTAGTTATTCTCTTTATTAGAGGAAATATAATTAGAAAGTGGTGTACTTCACATTAGTCATGTTTATTTGGTGACTATGATTAAATTTTGTTTGAAGCGATCATAAAGACAATCGAGCGATGTTAATTGGCCAATAGTGGTCAGACAATGCACATAGATAGTCGGATAATGATTTTTAGATGATCAATAACTTCAGTTAATTAGAGCTTTAAAATTCTTCATATTTTTTATCATCTCTAAGAATAAAAGCTCACATCACTTTTATGTGAATTACAATAGTTTACTTCTAATATTTTGGGATTAACATTTATTATATGATACTCTATTGAACAATTTATATTAATTAATTTTATCATATTTTTTTTTTATTTATCTATTAAGTCTTAATGATCTCAAAATAGAGTGATTTAAGTTTTTTGAATTTATCTTGTTGACCAATAGTTTTCAATCTTAATTTTAGTGCATGATCTGAACTCAGGAGATATCAATTTTCTTACACAGGAAACCTATTTAAGAAAAAATAATGAAAAAATAATCTATTATTAATTGGGATTATAAAAATTTATTTATTCTCATTGTTAGAGGAAATATAATTAGAAGGTAAAGTGCTTCACACTAATCTGTTATTTGGTGACTATGATTAAATTTTGTTTGAAGTGATGACAATGGAGTGATGGTGATTTGTTGATAGTGGCCAGACAATGAAGATCAACTGATTATGTTTGCACAAAGATTGTCAGATAATGGTGTTTAAATGATCACAGTTATGTAGAGCTTTAAAATTCTCTTAGGACTTTTTTATCTCTTTGAATAAGTTAATATCACTTTTATGTGAATTAGAAGTTTACTTATAATATTTTATGAGAACATTCATTATTATATGGTACCCTATTGGAAAATTTATATTGATTAATTTGATGGCATTTTTTTTATTTATGTATTAATTGTCACAAAATAAGTGATAAAAGTTTTTTGAATTTATCTTGTTGACCAAAAATTTTCAATCTTAATTTTAGTGCATGAAACCATCTTCGATATTGTTGGGTTTGTGGTGTCTGATTGATAGGTTTTAGTATTTGATGAGACAAAGAATATCACAAAAGGCTTAACGAGTGTAGTCGAGACTAACTTAAGCTTAATTTTCTTGGTCATCAAGCCAGTTCACAAGCCACTAAATGAACCACAAAATAGCAAAAAACCATTTAAAATCCAAAATACAGAAAGATAATAGCAAAAATAAGTCAAAATATTACAAAACTAGCATTCTTTTTCCCCCTAAACATAAAAGTAACGAACCCGTCACTACTTAAAACAGCTTATTAATTAAAACCCTAAAAAACATGCTTAAACACCCAAAGCTCACTAATTTCTTACGCGTATCTCACTTAAACCCACGTACTTAACATCCATGCATGCAGCTCAAGGAAGCACTCCTCCCGCACCACCCCCGCCACCAACGCCTCCACCAGCCCCGCCTCCAATCCCCCCCCCCCC
>NW_018164666.1:830993-859490 GCF_001263595.1 Phalaenopsis equestris
CAACCCCACCAACTCCGCCTCCACCAAGACCACCAACACCGCCGCCAAGACCACCAACACCTCCGCCGAGACCACCAACGCCGCCGCCAAGACCACCAACGCCGCCGCCAAGACCACCAACACCGCCGCCAAGACCGCCGACTCCGCCTCCCACACCACCGACTCCGCCACCAACGCCGCCGAGACCACCGACGCCGCCCAGACCGGCAACGCCTGCGACACCTCCAACGCCGCCGCCGGCGACTCCGACTACCGGAATGCCACCCACGGCAACTCCACCAGCTCCGGCGTAGCCGCCAACGCCTCCAAAGACGATGTTTTTCTCGTCATTGACGGAAGATTTCGCGGCGTTGGGATTTGAATCGGCGGCAGAGAGTTGGGAGTGTGAGGGGAGGGGGCGAGAGTGGGATTGAAATGGCCAAAGAGATAATAAGAACAACGAAATTAACCACCACTTCGCCATTCTTCCCCTCTCTCTCACGCTCGCTCTTCTCAACCTTGAGCAGAGTTTGGAATGAAGGAGCTGGCTACAAGCCTTCTTATAGAGCAGGGGCGAGGGAGAAATATAGGGCAAAATATATATTTAATTGGTGCTGTCCTCTAAAAAAAAAGTAGAATTTTTTTAGTTATAATGCGACCATATCCTATTGTAGATTATTGTTTTAATTCGAATAGTTTGTAGTTGTGCTTATTCTATATTATAATAATATGGTGGTTGAGAATGTAATTATTTAATGTGAGTCATGTGTTACCTTTTAGGATCATCTTTCCCAATAAAAATAAAAATAAAAAAAAGAAGCATGGCACAAAAGTTAACCACAATTTATATTTAGGGGTGTAAACGTTTGGTTCGTTTATATTTCGAGCTCAAAAAGTGTGTTTTCGACTCGTTTGCTTAGCGAGCCGAACATGAGCTGTTTACGGACAAAGAGTCGTTTTGACAACCTGTTGTTTGGACTACCCTAATCACGTAACCATAAGATGTTAAGGATTGGGGCAAGATTTAAAATATTATTTGAATCCAATTTAATATTTTTTTATTATATTTTCTTAATTAATACTTTTAATTGATTATAAATCTTTGTAACCTTGTAGCCAATTAATTTTTTTAAAAATAATACTCATCAAATATATATATATATAAATATAAATAAATAAATATATATACATATATAATTGATTAGTAGTATTTCGAGCCAAAACGAGCCGAAAGTGAACGGACAAATATTTGTTTGTGTTGTTCGTGTTCAGCTCGTTAACACGAGCTTCCTAACGAGCCGAACACGAGCTGTTCGCCAACAACGACCATTTTGACAGCCCTATTTATATGTATATAATTTATTATGGTCTGCTGGTGATTCGTGTAATGTATATATAATATAAGAGTAAATTGTCAAAACAGTCCTCCTTATTTGCATGGGTCGATTTTTGCCTTAAAGTTTATAAAAGTGATAAATGTTTTTAGAGTATTTTAAAATTGAACAGTAAGACTATTTCAACCTCAATTTTTTTTATTTTCAGTCTTCTATAAACTCTAAGGCTAAAACGATTCTGTATAAAAAGGTGAAGGGATTGAGTTTAGCTCAACCACCCTTGGGCTAAGCTTGAGCTTGATTATTTTATCGAGTTTGAGTTTGACCACTAGGTTAAGTCAATGAGTTTGTGCTGGCTTGTTTATTATAAAAGATGAAAATAATTTAATTTAAGATACTGGTTAAAATAAAATGACTAGTAGAACGAACAATTTGGAGAGAAATTTAAAAAAAATCACTTAATATAAAAATAAAAAAAATATTACTTTTTAGCATTTTTGATACTTTAAATATAAAGTCTACAAATTTAATATTTTTTAAGTATATTATATTAATATTTTTTAAAATGAATCATCATACGAGCTAACGAATTGATTCAGGCTAGCTAAGCTTGGTTCGTCAGCTCATCGAGCTCAATTCAAGATCTACTTGATTGGCTTCTGCCGGTAGCCCATCTAAATAGTCCGAGACTATTTTAGCACGTTACAAAAGCTCTCTCTCTCTCTAGATATATAAATATACCACTCTTTATGTATTCACAGCAATAACATCTCGGTTTAAGTTTTACATACATTCAATGTACCTTACCTTGGAATGAAATGGTGTATTTGGTTTTATGAAACTTAAAATAATGACATTATTTTAAATGTGATATGAAAGATTTGAGTAATATAAACGTCGGAATTGGGTGATATGTATGAAATTGGCCACATATATGTATTTTCTGTAACCTTATAATTATTTATGTGAATGTACGTGTGCATATATAGAGAGATGAACTTTTTTATACTCTTATCTCTGTGTGTGGTGTATATATATATATATATATTATAGATATTAATTGATTTATAAATGTTTTTCTAAAGATTTCACAAATTTGAGCAGTTTGTGACCAGAATACAAAATAAGAAGTTTAGTTGATTTGCTCAACAAATTAGGTTTTAAGCCCGTATATTGTAATAGACAAAAAGTCTCACATCGACTAAGTGTAGGGCCGAAAAACAATATTTAAATCCTGGACTGCACACCACCCCGAAGAGCTCTTTTGGAGGTGACAAGTGGTATCAAATAAGATTACTGCTTTCCAGGTGTGTAGACTCTTCATTGTCTAGTGGGACACTCGGAGGAGCCGATACGTGACGAGAGTGTCACGTGATTAAGTGGAGGAAAATGTCACGGACAAAAAGTTCCACATCGGCTAGATGTACGGCCGAAAAACAGTAGTTAAATGAAGAGTTTCCCACCACCCCGAGAGCTTTGTTGGGAGGTGACAATATGCTCAACATGTTAATACTATAAATAAATTAACATTTATATGCTATAATTAGTTATTTATTTATAGTTAAGAGAATATTTAATATTCTACATTATACTAAAAAATCATTTTTAATTTATGTCAACATACTTTTATTGTGATTGAATTTATTTTGAGATATATATAATAAATGATAAATTAATTAATTAAAATCTATAATGATAAATATGTATTAAAATAAATCCGAGCTTAAATTTCTTATTTTAAATATTTATATTACAAAAATCATTTTAAATTTGTAAGATATTATTTAACAACCATACAAAAAGATTATCTTTCTTAAACTGCTTTTTAAATCTCTTAATATTTCTAAAATTATTTAAAATTATATTAGGTCCCGAATAAATCTAGTTGTAATTTACTGGCCGAGGACAGCTAGAAGAAGTAAATGCTAGCGTGGTAATTAAATTCTGACAGAATGACAGCACTGTTACAAACTTCGGATAAATTTTCTTAACAAATTAGCAATATATATATATATATATATATTGTCATAATTTATTTATAAATTTAATCTTTTTTAACAAAATTTTCGCCTATTAAAAAAAACTTGATACTTGAATAATCTGCTCTAACATATATTTAAATCTAATTTCTGTTTAGAAGTAAAATGTCTAAATAGATAATTCATTATTTACATGAGGTCAATTTAGGGTCTGTATGGGAGCTATTGCGTTTCAGAAACTTATCCTGAGATGCGACCCGCAGGTTGACCGCGGGGATCGACCCGTGGCCTGCGTGAAACCAAAAGATTAGTAATTTGACAGCAAAACACCTCTACAATTGTTATATTTATACACTCACTATTCGTAATGTTTCTGGAGTTTATTTATCTATTTTTTTCCTAATAATCTCTAAATTATGGCAAAAATGTTTATATCATTTATATAATTTCGTATAATTTATTGTAATAAACTATAAAAAATTCATATGATGTTATTTTTAAGAAAATATCAAAAAATAGTTCAAAGAAATTTGAGAGAGAAAGTACCCCGCATAATTGTACTCTACGGTTGCAGTGTGGGTCCCGATTAATTTAAGTGCTGCAGTGAGGTCAAATAGGTTCGGTTGGCCGGCGGTGTAGCCATGCTCATGTCAGACCGTTAGTTAATGATCTAAAGGCCGGTTCATTCATCCGGTTCGGTTCGCTTCCCGACGCGACCCTAATTAATCATTTATTAGAGCATTTACATACTCATATTTTTACTTATCCAACACCTAAACTTGAATATTTATGCAAATAATACCAAAAAAAAATGAATATCACATGAAAATATTTAATTTCTTACAAGTGTAATATAGATTGCATAAATTTTATAATATCAAAGTGTTATAGATATAAATATTTAGATGTTAGATATGTAAATAAATAAGAATTATGTGGTGCGAAGATAATTTTCTCAATTATTATACAAATATGATGTTAGATGAGTAAATACTTCATTCAAGTCAAACTTTTGTATACAAATTGTAAAAATAATTATAATTATAAATTAATACCCGAGTCTTAAAAGTACTTGAATGATTAATTTTAGTTAATCTTTTATTAATTATTTTTTCCATGTTATTTTTTTAAATATTTTTATTTATATAAAATATTGTAAAATATATGAAGATTTATAATCTTAGATACTTGGCTTAGTTCCCATGTATATGCATATCTAACACTGAAACCTTAGTACCTATTCATGTAAATGTGTGTTTCATGTAGGGTTGTAAGCGAGCTAAGCTGACTCATGAGCTGGCTTAGGCTCGACTCAATAAGCAGCTCGTGAACAGAGCTTGACGAGCTAATATGCTCGGCACAAGCTAGACCTACCCTAACTCTTGTCGGCTCGTTTAAAAAAAAAAAAACTAATAAAAAACATATTTAAATCAATATTTTTTTAAAAAATTACTAGCAATATTTATATTTTTTCTCTAAATATTTAGTTAAATATATTTAATTTATCTCTTTTATTCATTTCTAAACAAGTCGGTTCAAACTAGAAGAGCTACGCTCGAGCTCGTGCTCGAACTGGATTGATTGGTCAAACTTAACATTAAATTGGTCCGAGCTCAACTTGACTATTTACACCCATATATTCACTTTTAAGAAGTTAAAATAATCATTTTCTTAGATGAAATGTAAAAATTGAGTGGTAAACATGTAAAAAAATAAAATTTAGTGCGAATTGGTTGTTATGTATTTAAATTTCCCCCATCAAAAAGTGAAAAAATTACTAATTACTATTTACATTTTTACCATCGGAGATATAACAAGTGGGCCGAGACCCGCGAGGTAAATAAATGCTCTTGGCCCAGATTGGTCAAATACCGCGGTCGTCAGTTAAAAAAATAAAAATAAATAAAATATTCTTAAAATTTTATATTAACAGTATATTATGTTGGTTAAAGGCCGGACATAAGCATTTATAAAATCATTTTCAATAAATAAATGTAAATGCTTCACGCGCCCAATAAGATTATGATAATTATGAAATGTGCTTTTTTTTTATTTATTTATCGGGAAATAGGATAATTTATTGGCTTCGTGAATGATTATCAGAGTCAAATCTAAATTTGACTGTCCTTATTTTAAAAAAGCAGAGGGTTAAAATAGTCACTAATTATTTAAATAAAATGATCTTAATACTTTTAAAATTAAAAAAATATATATTATATCAGCTCTCCGCATGAAGAGCTACGTGCTACGTGCGGAGTCCAATAAATTTACGTCATTGAGGTGATGAATCCAATAACAAAATAAAATATTCTACTCGTGTTATCTATGTGTTATTGTGTGTTATTCAAGTATTATTGATGTGTTATTGTGTTATTATAACATCTGAAATATTCTCTGAATATAATAACACCTGAATAACATACAATAATGCTTGAATAACACACAATAACACATGAATAACACGAGATAAATATTCTCTGGTGTTACCGGGCCGATCACCTCCACGGCGTAATTTTCATTGGACTCCGCGCGTATTATTTTTTCTAAAATTAGGTTTGAAATAATATTGATATAAGACTATTATAACATCTCAAATTCCTTGGTGGAATAATTCTTTTGCAATTTAAATTGAGAAGCAAATATTTTTATGCATGTTTTTTGAAGATTTAATGAAATAGATTATGAATGAGGAGATTAGAAAAGGTGGCATTTACATACATACCATATCATTCATATGAATGTGTATATCTAACACCTAAACTCTTATATTTATATACATAGTATTAAAATATTTAAATGTCTTATGGTCACTAATTTTACAATGATTTTGTTTTTCTTCACAAACAACTTAGGTTTCATAGTTTAAAATTTTATATGGGTGTTTGATTTGTAAATAGCAATATTTAGAGTACTCTGTATGTAATTATCTCAGGCACCTAAATCATTGATATTTTCATATATTTCCCAAATTATCACTCAAATATCAAAATTAATGATACTTTCAGCCCATATTTACCAAAGTCTGAATGATTTGATCGTGATGCACATAAAAGCATCATTTGGACACTTACAAAAAAAAAAAAAACTCCTAGGGGCTTGATTTATAAATATGAATGTTTGTATGTAATTATTCCAATAATAAAACATGTCCTCTTGCATTTATTTTTAATAGAACCCTTCAATATTAGCCTCAACAAGAAATCAATCCAAAGTTCATGAATGGTGGGCAATTGCCCCTCAAACCTTGTACTACTCACAGAGTAAGAACGTATTTATACATCTAACACTTAAATTCACCTTTTTACATTTTGAATAGCGCATAAAAAATATGAGTAGAACGTTAAAATTGTTCCCGACTATTTATATGGGGTTGTTTTAATCATTGGGTTTATAGAAATGTCAGAATAGTTCAAATCTATTTAAAAATGAGTTTTAATAGCTTTCTATCGGACAAATTCAGCCCTAAATTAAATAATCTCATAACTATTTTGACACTTCTATAAACTCAGAATCATATTTAAATAGTCGGAGGCTATTTTGACACTTCTACATTTTTTATACATAAATAAGGCGATGCATGAATTTGAAGTTAAGGTGTTAGATTTCTAAATATAAAGGAATTGAGTTGTATTAAGGTCAATCTTTCATAATTATATTAACTATAATATGATGATTATAAGAATAATATATTTTTACTAAGAAAAAAGATCGATAATATCAAGGCATTTATAGAAATTTTGATCCCCATATTTTCGTCTGAAATTTTTATTGGAAATTCTATTTCATAAAATGTTGAAATAAATATTATTCTTTTCGCAGGTCTTCTTCTTCGAATGTTCTATTGTCCATGGGCTCGTTTAAATGACCTGCATAAAAGCCCAAATAACTTCCCCTACAATGGGAAAGGCCCCCGAGATATATATGGCGTTTAAAGGCTAACGAGAATGTATCCAAATTAGGAGCGTAAATGAGCCCACCAGCTTGCGAACCTGCTCTAGCTCGGCTTGCTAACGAGTTTATGAGCCCAATTTATCGAGCCATTAGGTTGAGCTCGAGCTCATCTTTGCTCGGTTTGTTGGCTCGCAGAACAACTTGATTCGCATGCCGCTAGTGATTTTCATAGATTTTCCAATGAGTTGTGGCCATAATTCTCCTATGCTTACCAATATCTTATCCGGTGAGCTCACATAAAAAAAAAAAAATGAAATTTTCTATCAAGCTCGTGAGCCACTCGCAAGCCGGCTTCTACTACTGCGAGCCAAGCTCGTGCTCATCATTCGAGCTCGAGCTCGACTCCACTCGTTTGCACCCCTAGTCCAAATAGTCTCATGAGTTTGTAGGAATCATTTTAATATTATAGTTTTTTAAAATATCAAAATACACCTCAAACTATTTTAATATTGGCTGAAATAACATGTACGAAGAGGCTATTTCAGCCCTAAATTAAAAATCCTGAGAGCTAAATTTGCAAAATATATGTATGCATTCTACAATACTTTAATTTCAGAGCCTGGAAGTAATTGAATATATAGTTGAGTGTTTATTTCATATCTGAGTTCCAACTGAAATTTGTGCTTCAACAGGCTTTTCGTGGGCTTGGCCCAAGAATAGAACTTAGAAATATGGCCTGATTTAAAATATATTATATAAAAAAAAAACTTTATTTTATCTTTTGCTAATTTCATAATTCCACTTTCCCATAATTTCAAAAATAGAATTTAAATCTTTAGCTTTTTGTAAATAAAAATTATCTCCGAATAAAATATATATATATAACGTATTATTTTAATCGAACCGCCAAATCAAATGAAATTTAAATATTTTTTTAATAAAAATATAAATCCAAATATCTATTTCAATTTTCCAAAAAAAAAAAAACAAACAAACAAAGAAATTCTCCTGCCAGAAGGTGATTCAGCAGTGGGCCCCACCTGCTCCAAGTGCACCGGAGGGTTTCAAACGATTCTTCGCATTCGAATCCCCCTTTCCCCTTTCCTCTGTTCACAAAATTCCTGAGCTCCCTCCCCGGTCCATCTAAAGCACGACAGAATCGCCTCATTAAAAAATTTATATTTAAATTTAAATTTAAAAAAAAGGTGCATTTACATAAATACCAACCAAATTATATTTATTTATAGATCAAACATCTAAATTTTACATTTTATATTTATACACCCAAAATTTTCATACCACATAAAAAAATATAACTATTTTAACTCCTAAATAAGAAGGTATATATATAACTTAAAACCTAACTCTTAAATCTGTAAATACACAAGTTATATCTTTTATTAAGAAAAAAGTGACAGGACAAAATCACCATGCCATGCATGTACTTGATCAATTATTACTTTAACCTGTTTATTATTTATATGCTTTAACATAAAATATTTGCAATTATCCACACATTTAATCATTGCGACAGCTAAACTTAGCATTTTGAATTATTTAATTAAATAATCTATTCTTACCTCTACATGAAATATATATATATATATATATAAATTAAATGCCCAAAATCTTCCACTTACCCAACCCTCCTCCCCTCTTCCCTCATCCCCTCCTTTCTTCCCTCATCCCCTCCTCCTTCTTCATCTTCTTCCTCTGTCATATTAATGGATTCTTTAATGGATTAATAGGGAAGACAAGAGCTCAGAAAAGAAAGAGTACTTAAGCTCGGATTAAAAAACAGAAGAAAATGAGAGAAGAAATGTATGGCTATGCAAAGCTCCTAAGGTTCTTCCTCCGCATCTTGTCGTGCTTCCTCTGCATTGGTCTAATTGTCTCCATGGTAGGAGAAGGCGGCGGCGGCGGCGGAGGCTTCGCTCCGGCGCCAACTTTGGCTCCGGCGATGTTGAAGGAGAGGGAAATGAGTAATGGTAGAAACGCAATGGCGAAGCTTGTTTATGTGAGCAAGAGGAGAGTGCCTAATGGTCCTGATCCCATTCATAACAGGTATTCAATTTTATTTCCTTTTATGGTGCAATTATTTGAATGTTTGATTCAATTAACATTTCATTTGCATATAATTTCTTAGATTGTCGTTTTTTATGATCCTGATCTTATGCCTTGTTCAAATGTATTTTGTTGCTGTTTTGTTTGCTCTGCAGAACTATGGAATACTGTGTGGAGAGATTGTTATATTGAAGATTTTATAATAATAATAAGAATGAGCAGTAATATAGAAGGCATAAAAATCTGATTTTTAGAATTTTGTGCTTATTTTGCTATTCAAAGAATGCTGACAGTAGATTCGAAATAATCGAAAGCTTAAGAAAATGCATTTTATATATAATTATATGATTATATAAAGAAAAAAAGATTGAAAATTGTTTACCTCTGCATAATGCAAATTGTTCTCTTCACCGGCGAATTTGAACCATCTCTGGTGAACTATTTCTTACTTGCCTTGTGTTTCCAGGAGAGCAGGGGATTCAGGGAGGTCGCCCAGAGGAGCATAGGGGGTGGGTGGTGGTGGTGGGGGGACGGTGGAAGCGGGACGGTGCTGGAGTAGGGGTGGGTGGTGCGGTGAGGCCGCCGCCGTCGCGTCCGTAGGCGGCCGCCGGCGGGCTCTCATTTTGAATGCGCAGCAATCATTTGGGCTTCAGAGTCTTAAAACACAGTTTAAAAATGGTTTGATTTTGTCAAAGAGAGAGCTCCGCTTTAAGAACGTACTGTTCAAAGAACACAAAAAAAGAAGATTTTGATTTCGATTTCTTCAATCTTCTTCTACACAAAAAAAAAGAAAAAAGAAAAAAAAAAACGCATTCAAGATTCTTGGCAGAGATGGGCGGGGCTTTGGCAGTCGCTTTAGTTTATCTCCTTCCTTTAGTTTCAAACAGAGCGAAAAAGCAGCTCAGAGAGTGGAGGGAGAGGGAAAAAAAAAATGATTTTGTGAGGAGAGATTTATATATTTTTTGTTTATTTTATGGTTGAAATATCTGAAATGGAAGGAGGATTTTGGTTTTTCATTCTGATTTTATGGTGTTTGTTTATGGGAGTTTTGATGTGTTTTAAATGTTATGTGTTTGTTGCATTTATATATGTGGAAGCTGCAAATACATGTTGGATTGTTGAAGAAGAGGCTCTCTATAGCTATTCAAAAAAAATTACAAACGTTGTAAATGTAATTCTAAAAGCACTTTTTGTTAAACCATATACATTAATTTGATATATATATATATATATATATATATATGTTAAGTTTATTCAGTGTCATTTTGTAAACTTCTTTTTCAAGAAAAAGATAATAAATTATTAGGGCGTAATCAGATTATGTCTATAAATAGGCAGTTGATATGCTAGAATTTTCAATTTTTCTATTTAAATAATAAAATTTAACACTTTTAATTATCTTATGTAGTTAAGAAAATTTAGTAATTTTATACAAACTCAAAAGATTTTTTTTGCCAAAAAATTTTAAAAAATAATTATTTGATGATTTTCCAGCCCTAAAAAGTAATGCTCGTCCCTCTTCTACAAGCTATTGAAAGCCAATTTCAAAATAAAACCTTAACAATCTCTTACAAAAGGAACAAATAAATAAACAAAAACATTTAACCAATATACCAATCTCATCAAAATTTCATCTTTTTAGACTTCTATTGGTCAAGACCTTGAGCTCGAACCAAAATCTTTTGAGTTCTATGCATGGCTTTGTCATTAAATCGGCTCAAATATCAAAAAATAACAATTAAAAAACCGGTCTAAGATTAATTCAAAGGCATCAAGACGTGCATGAAGATTCTTCTCCTTCTTTCATCATAAGTAACCCATCCCTTCTCCTAACAAAATCAAAAATGTAAATATAGAAAAAGGATACAAAGGCGAAGCTGAGCAAAAAGAGGAAAGAAAAGAAAAAGAGACCTCGCCCTGCTTTCTCTTTATTGCTTCTTTTCGTGCATGGCGTCTCTCACCGGGGGGAGGGGAAGGCGAAGACTGGGTCTAAAGCAAAGGCATCGGAGGAGAGAGCAGACCCAATTATCTCTGCTTCTTTCTTCGCTCTGCTACTCAGAAAACCAAAGCTTTCTTTAAAGTAATTTAAACTGGTTGTGTCTTTAGTTCTTTGTTGGCTGGCGAGCAAGCAGCGGAAGGCTTTGGTATATGGGAATGGGAAAAGTATTAGATCATAACTCCGCTACGTTCGAACTGCATTTGTTAGGAGTATCTCCATATGTTATAAGAATATTTCAGCAACATTGTTTATAAAAAATGAAATGTTATTCTAATATTATATGATGTTATTCGATTATTTTGCGTTGTTATTGGAATATTCATTCGCATTACTTAATTTGTGGTTGTGTTATTCGGCATATTCTCCGTGTTATTTTAATTTTTACTATATTATTGGAATAACACAACCCAAAATCAAGTAACGTGGGGAAATATTTTAATAACACTTCAACCTCAAATCAATTAATGTGGGGAATATTTCAATAACACTTAAAAATAACCAAATAACACTTCATTTTTTTACAAATAACGCAAATGAAATATTCTTGTAATACAGCGGGATTTTCCTAACTATTATAATCCGAACGTAGCTCTAAGTTCGGAGAGTGCTTTTGTGTGGATTGGATGTCACGTGGACGTTGATGTGTGACTCGACTTCAGTGGCTGATGTGATGACGTGACATTTTGAAATCTTATGTTGTGATTATCAAGAAAAAAATACTAGGGTTTGAACGATGCTCAGATTCAGCCATACAAGTCGAGTTGTGAGCCAAATTAAATGATTGAATTTATTTCGATCCGTCCTTGACTCGGACCAATCTACCAATCTGGCTTGGCTCGTAAGCCAAAAATGGCATTCGAGTAAGTGAGAAGTCAGTTCATAAGTTACTTCGTATGGATTAGACATGAAGTAATTAATCAGTAGCATGTGTCTTTTATATATTTTTGTTAGTACGCCTGATGTATTATATTTCAAGCACTTGTTACATCTTATCTTGTAACGTTTTAAATGTGGAGCTCAAATATAATTAGTTTATAGTAAAGGGTTAGATCGTTTGGGTTATGTACTTAATCGTTGCACTCTTTCGGCTAAACTAATTTTCGGACATACAAAATATTGCATTATATGTATTACAGGGTTTTTGTTTTTGGGCAGCTACAGCTTATTAAAAAATAACTGTAAAGCTGTTGAAAAATAATCTGATATTCAAAAGTTGTGGTGACAATTACAAATTTTTTTTATTTGAGAAAATCAAACCGCAACTAAAGAACTGTCACCTCATCTAGCCATGACCGATGGGAAAACCAAGCTTGATTTGTGAGATTTATGATTGGCTTGAGCTTGAGTTTGACTCGAGCTTACAACTTGAATTTGAATTCGCCGCCTTGAGTTAGCTTGAAAACTCCATTTTGATCATGATTTTTATAAAATAAGATTTAGCCATTTTGATCAATAATAAAAGCTTTATTTATTATAGGAAAAATAATATTAATTAATGAATTAATTAATATAATCAAGTTAACTCTACCAACTCTCGAGCTCGACATCATATAATATACAACTTTGAATTTAAGCCCGGGTGCGGGGCTCGATAAATTTGAATCGCGAACTCATTATTGAGTCGAGTTCGAACTAACTTAGCTCGCTTACACCCCAAAATCCCCGCCATAAAAAAGCTAGGTTTGTAATCCAGTCGAACAAAGTTGAGAATGCCATTGATTGCAAGTGTCTTGGTAAAATCATAGTTGGTCATGTTCTAGTCAAGCTTGAGCAAAAGTTTTCACATATAGATCTGTGTTTGGCTTGCTTAAAATTTTTAAAAATCATACTTGATTTGCAATTAATTTTTCATTCAGATCTTGAAAATAAGCTAAAAAATTGAATGCATATTTTATTTTCTTATATAAAATTATTAATGATTGAACTCATACATCTACATAAACAAACAATTGATAAAATTTAAATTAATATCTACTTAGTTTATATCAAATAAATAAAATAATATATAAGATGTGAAAAAACATTGTTGCAATTAAATAACATGAATAAATACTAAAAAAATATTTTATTAAAATAAAAAAATAAGAAGAGATATTGTATTAAATTTATATACATATTAATATTATAATATAATGTTACTATTACAAAAAAGATTAAATTAGTTATGATTAATTATATTTTATTTAATGATATATCATATAAGTATGCATTTGACAAGTTACTAGTTAAACAACATATTAATTTATTCGTGAAAATTAACGAAGCGGTTGGACTGTGTTCAAATTTCATTAATTTAACTTGTGAGTTTTATAAGAATGTTCAAATTTATTTATTCACAAAATTGAACAAAAATGATGGAAAATTAATCGAGCTAAGTTCGCATTGTTCATGATATGCATTAGTTTGTTTGTAACCTATTAATTTGATTTAAAAACTTGAGAATAATTTTGATAAATTCCTTCCGGTCTTTAAAGACCATAAAATTCATTGGATGAGTTGGTTAAAAATGTGTAAGCCTTCTTATTCTGGTGTTTTGAGCTTTAGAAACATCAATGATTCTATGAAAATTAGCTTTATGAGGTTATATTTTCAATTCAGAAATAGTAATTCCCTTTGCTATTTGTTGATGAGTGATACACAAAAATAATATAATGTTTTAAGTATCATTTTTATGCATATTTTTTGTGATATTGCACTTTAAAAATATATATATTTTTGTTTTTGTTACAAGTATACCATTTTTAGGCATTTGGAACAAAAATGACAAAATGAGCAAAATTTAGAGCAAAAACAGCCAATTTTGGGGTTTGGCGCATGATGCGCCAAAATCCAAAGTGCTGACGCATGATGCATCAGATCGGCGCATGATGAAAATGCAACAGTTTTTGAAAATGCAACACTTTCAATTTTCCAGGAAATAATTTCAAACTTGTATTATATAATATAATTTCTTGTCCATGATCAAATTCTCTTTTCACTATCTTCTGATCATGTCATTCTTTCATATTTTCCTTATAAATCATCGCATTATCGTAAGATTCATTTCTAATTTTTCAAGCTCATTCAATTGCAATAATATTTTCTCACCAGCTTCTTTCAAATTGAAATTAAATTCTTTTATTGCCTAATAAAACTTTATGTTTCAATTCAACTGACAAGTGATAAGTCTTATAAAAAATTAATTTATATAGGGACATTCCTATAAATGTCTTATAAGCTGTCATGTATGCCCATAATGCAATATCTAATCTAATAAATCAATCCATTTTGTTAAGATTAATACTCTTCTCCAAAATTCTCTTAATTTCACGATTAAATACTTTTGCTAAACCACTAGTCTGGGGATGATAAACAGTTGCAATTTTAAGTATTATATTATATTTTTTCACTAATCTTGCAATTGTAACATTTCTAAAATCAGATAATCTATCAGTAATGATTACTCTCGGCGTTTCATATCTTGTAAAAATATTTTAATTAAAAATTTTGAAACACTCCAAGCAACATATCTAGGTATGACGATTGCTTCTATCTATTTTGAAACATAATCCACCACAATTAGACATTCCAATTTTTCAAGAAATATTATTCACTCTCTGACACCGATCACATGTTTTTATTTTCAACAATGAAATCCAGATCGGCGGATGATCAAAAACTTGATGCGCAGAAACTTGTGATTAAATTAATAATGAATATGCAATGTAACCCAAACAACAATGTAAATTTAATGAAAATAATTTATCTTTAAAATTTCTTTTAAACTTCTAATTCTCTTTTACATATAACACAAATATATGTATCGTTCAAATAATACAAGACTCTAATGGAGCCATAGACATCGATCCCACAGAGAAGCTGAAAATATATATAAGCTAACTATTTATATTATATTCTTAAATTAAAATAAAAATAAAAACAAAGTAAAGTAAGAAGTTTAAAGTTAAACTACTCAAGTGAAATGCTACTAAATATTCAGATGTACGACTACAACAGTTAAGTTAAACAGATGTTAAACTTTCAAAAGTAAAATTGCTGAAATAAAATAAAGATTTTTATTGACGAAAAATTCAAGTAAGAGAAAACAATCTTCCCCTTTACAATGAAAATATGGCTTGTGAAGAAATTGAAATTATTTGAAAAATACATTTAAAAATTGTTTTGTGTCAAATAGGAGCAATCCTATTCTCTTTCCTCTTCCGAGAGCTATAAAGAACATTGACTAATCCAGAGTTTGGTCCCTAATTTCGTGGTTGAGATGGAAGGATACCGACTGTCACTCCAGAGCTCCCACAACTCCCTCACATGAGGGCTAACATGCTCGCATTAGCTTCCAATCAACTAAACTAAATTGGGGATTCTAATTTGTTACATTAAAATCTTCCAATTCTACATCAAATGAAATATATTTCCCTATGTATTTGTACTCAATCTCATGGATGACATACTCTCCCATGAAATCAAATTTAATTTTCCCTTTGTTGTAACATATGTTTCTCAACACATTTTAACAATTCAATTGGCCAGATCGAAAAGTAAATGAAGATCAAAGTTCAAATCATCACAAATTATTGACATTTATAACCGTGAAAAACAAAATCAATCCTTCACAAAACCATTTCTTCAAAGTAGGGAGAAGGATAAAGAAGACTACTCAGAATTCATGAGAAGAATACGATAAAACACGGATTTTATATATAAAAAAAAGTTTACAAATAAAAGAAATGAAAAATACATCTTATCTCATAATGCTTCCCAAGCAAATCCCTAGAAGTTCTCTCAAAGCCTTTGTTAAGTACTCTCAATTCTCTCTTAGAAGTGTAATGAAGAAGAAATCTCTCATCTTCCCTCACCTCTTACAACCCTAGCAGAAAATCTCCAAGCCCTTCACTTTCTCTCACTTTCTCTCTCTATCTCTTTTCTCTCTCTATCTCTCTCTCTTGGTTCTCACGCCACCTCTCTTTTTCGCCTTTTTCTTTTTTCGCCCCCCTTAGAAGTTTTTTTCCATCTCTATTTTATTTTGGGTTGCCTCCTCTGAAAAAGAGTTTCAATTTCCCTCCAAAAATTCAAAAGTTAAATCTTTGAATTCAAAAGATGTGTCTCTTTGATCCAAGAGTTAAATCCCTTCAAATTATAAATCCCTTCAAATTAGTCAAATTAGAACCTTCCAAAGTGTATAGATATATTGAATTACTCAATAAGGTGTTTAGAACAAGTGTCCCTTTGAAAATTCGAGCAAAATCCGTCTCGAATCTTCTTAATTTGAAAAAGTCGCACTTAGTGCATCATGCGCTGATCTGACGCATCATGCTTGCGCTCTTGATTTTGGCGCAGCATGCGCCAAACCCTAAAATTGGCTATTTTTGCTCCAAATTTTGCTTCTTTTGCCACTTTTGCTTCAAATGCCTAAAAATAATATCCCTACAACAAAAACACAAAAATATCTTTCTTTAAAGTTCAATATCACAAAAAATAGACATAAAAATGGTACTTGAAATAACATATTATTTTTGTGTATCAATGAGAAGTAAGTATTGTGGTAACTCTCATCCTCTCTCTATTATTTAAAATTCTTCTGATAATTTTATTTGGAAGGAAATGCTTAAGGTTGTCAAAATTACTGAGGGTTTCTTCTGTTGGGATGTTGGTAATGGGAGCTGTAGTTTTTTGACCGATAATTGGTTAGGAGAAACACCTTTGGCTAATTCTTATTTGAGCCCTTTTGAGGTGGGTTTGGTGGTTAAAGACTGTTGGAGTAATGATACCTGAGATTTACATAAGTTGAGCAATCTGGTTAGTAAGGATGATGTTAATCTGATTGCTAAGATTTCTATTACTGCTGGTAATAATAAATTCAAAATTAAAGGTCATGGTGGCAACTCGATTTCTAAAAATAAGTCTTTGCAAATTTCTAATGGTGTGTATTTAAATTGGGTTAGGAATTCTTTTGTTAAGCGTTCCCAATCAATTTTCTTTTAGAGGCTTTTTCATCGTATTATTCCCATGGGTGATATTCTTAAGATAAAAGGTTTGAGGCTTCCCTCTAGATGTTTCATTTGCAATAAAAAAATGATAATGCTGATCAAATTTTTATCAATTGTTCGTTTGCTAAAGATTTGGTCGAAGGTTTTTATTCTTTATGATAAAAGAATGAATGATGTTATTACGAATTCCATTGCTGGTTATATTAATTGTTAGAAAATTATGGAGGTGGTTTGTTTTTTGCTTCTATTCATATTGTGGTTTTTTGGTTCATTTGGATCGCTATAAATGAGACATAACATACAGGCAATCTGATTTTTAAGTTCTCCTGTTTTATTTACATTAGAAATTTTATTTTCAAGATGCTTAGATATGGCGGGTTTAAGAAACCAGTTGGACTGCACCTGCTGAAAGTTTTTAATAAGTAATATTTTGATTCCTATGAATTGCAACCCTGTGACTAATGTGGTTATGCAGAAAAAAAATCTAAGAGAGGTGTTTTGAAATTCAATACGAATGGTAGTTGGAATAGTTTGTTTGCTGGCATTGGTGGAGTTTGTTGAAGCTCAATATGTGTTTGCTTACTGTGGTTTTCTTGCATCGGTTTCTGTTGTTTCTCATATATGTGCTGAAGCAGAGGCGATAATCATGGCTCTTTTTTTGGCTGTCAGTTGCGGTTGAGATAATATTGATATTGAAATGGATTTCCTATAATTGTGAAATTAATGTATTAAAAAGAAGTATCCTTGGTTTTTGATTATTCATATGAAAAAAAAATTGTTTTAGTCGAGTATGTGCAGGTTCAGTGGATGTTTACTCATCGTAAAGTAACCGATATTCTAATTGGGCTGTGAAAAGACGTTTGAATTCTCAAGAGTTTAAATTTTCTATTACTATTTCATTAGAGCTTTCTTGGTTGATTAAAGAGGATTGTTTAAATATTCATTATATTTGTACTGATAATTTTTTTTAATGTGTCTTCTTGCTTGAGTTGTATTCATGGCTAATGGTTCTTAGGATTTTATTTGTTTTTTGAGTAAGTTGTTTGTGTAGGGGTTTTAGTAGAACAATTAGCCACACTTTTGTAAAATTATTTTTTTTATGAGATAAAATTCCCCATGGAATTCTTAAAAAAAAACCCTACAAACAAACCCTAATGAGTAAAGAAACCAAATTTGTGCGAGCTTCTTTGTGTCAACTTCAATTTTATGTTTGAAATATTCACAAGTGATATATTGTTTGTGTGTCTTAAAGTTGTTTGATCAATACCTTAAAAATCTAAATCCCTTTTTTTAATAAAAGAAACATTCACAATTAAAAATTATGGATTATAATCTTCTAGAGTTTTTTATTTATTAATATGTACAAAAAGGGGATAACGCTGATCTCAAATTTATGTTCGAAGTTTTCAGAAGTGATATATTGTTTGTGTGTCTTAAAATTGTTTGATCAATATCCTAAAATCTAAATCCCTTTTTTTAATAAAAGAAACATTCATAATTCAAAATTATGGATTGTAATATTATAGAGTTATTTATTTATTAATATGTACAAATATGAGATAGTGCTGATCTCAGAGTCATCCAACGATTCAGAACAAGAAAACAATATAGAGGAAGAACTCTTACAAGGAGATTACAAGACCCATTATGGAGATAACAAGACCCATCAAACTGAGTCAAACCGGTGCGAGGATGGCCAACCAAGAACATACTTCTTTGTTTTGAACCATTGGATATATATACATATATATGTATATATACATATGTATATCTATATATATCTATATAGTGTGTGGTGTTCCCCGTCTAGTTAGGTGGCATTTGAGAAGTTAATTGTGAGACTCTTGAGGTCAGAGATTCAAATCCAACTCTCGGGACGGGTGGATAGACACACATGAATTGTTAATATATAATAATAATAATAATAATAATAATAATAATAATAATAATAATAACATTTAGTGTTGAATATGTAAGCGATATACATGTTAACCGTTGTACTGCAACCGTACGCCGAATCTTGCTGCTCGCTACCGGAATTCTCGAGGTTAAACCCCATCTTGTGCTCAGAAACGGTAACCCGAGAAGCTCTTCTTTCCCCAGTTCCGCCCTACTCCTTCTCGCACGATCCCTAGTAGAGAAAATCTGCTGTTCAAATTCCTCGCCGGAGAGAGAGCGCGCCATCCCGTCCGCTCAGTTCTACGACCAATCACCAACACTAATTTTACGAGGGTTTATATAAGATTGGTTAACCCTGGCAGATTCGAGGGCCTTCTGATGGCGGATCCGCCGCGCCTCCGCCGGTTATTGACTTACAGCAACATCGTACGTGTAAAAGCGTCGCTAGGGTTAGTTATAAGTTTTGAAAGAGGGTTTTGTGCTGGAGTTGTGGGACAGGAAACATGTTGAGCGTGCTGCATGTTCATTTGTCGTCCTCGATTCCCGTGGTTGATTTCGAGATTATGCCTTACGTTCTTCTCAAGCTTCCGGATAACTCCATTTGTAATGACGTTGCTGCCGAGACCGCCTCCGTTGGGGGTTGCTACATCAGATATAAATGGTGAGTTGAAGTTCTGGCTAGTTTTGATTCTCTAGCATTTATGTGCTATGTCTGAACTTATTGTTTATTGAAGCTAAATGAGCTTTAATATTGTCCTCGTATTATAAGGCTCTTGGTTTGTTTGGTTTATGCAGTGCGTGCTTCTATCTTTTCACAATTCGTGCTAGGATCTTATTCTTATGCTGATTAACTTCGTTTTTCTAAAGTGTTCTAATTGTTAATGGCTACATTCTCTTAGATGCATGGTAATATGAATGTGAATTTGGTTTCATATTGAAGTTGTCTGTGCTAGCATGATTTTCTAGCTCTGTTTCAGCTGATTACTGTCTAGACTAGTATGCAATAATTCAAGCGCAGGCATGATGAAAAAAAACTGTTGTGCATGTATCATTAGCTGTTTTGAGTGAAGGAACTTCTGCTTTCTCTGAGCATGCTTATTAAATTTATACTGGTTGAAGTATCGATCCTCACCTCATTCAAAGATGCAGCATATTACTTTTTTTAAATTAACAAATTCTGTTTCTCTTGCGCATATACTTATCTCTTTCTTGCTATCTTCTTTTTTGCCATTATAATTTGATCAATTCTTTTGTAGGCTATAGTGCACTTAAAATTTAGTGGAAAAATTCATTTTGATTTGCTGAGAATGAAAAAAAAAAAAAAAAGTATACATGGTGAAAGCACACAGGCATGTTTCCTTGCATTGGTTTTTGTGATTTCATATTGCATTTAAAATAGCTGTTACTAATGAAAATATTTTGATTGTTATAGGAAGATAAGAATGCATAATAATTTGTGTGCAAAATCATTATTTTGTAAATCTTGGTTATTTGCATCGACGTTATAAAATTGCCTGCCATAGACAACTCATCTGAAGTTGGTAATTTGACTTCTATTAGTTGGGCATTGGGATTAAGCATGAGAAAGTCAAACAATGAATATATATGTTTGGTCTATTAAACTTTTTGTTATGCTTTGTTTTATACGAATAATTAATGCATATGGTTGCAAAATGTAAACATTCTTTACTTTCATATCACAAAAGGATCACATTTATGGGAAAATGACAAGCACAACAGTGTATGCTGATTTTTAGAGAATGGATTGTTGGATTATTTAGGATGGAAACCAAAGTTAATAAAAATTAAATAATATCTTCAATAGCCTAAGCTTTATTTTTGCATAAGCTTCATTTTGTTAAGTGAAGGGTATGTAGTGTTTTAGTGTGTTAGGAATCATTTCCACATAACACGTGGGACATTGTTTAATAAAATTCCTGAAAGTTTATTCATTCAAACTGTAGTAGCTATTACTGGTTTTCACATTTTTAAGAAGCAGTTGTGTTGAAGTTTTCCTGATTGCCCCTCTCCTTGCTTCTATCCTACCCTATAGTTCTTATCCCCATATTGCCCCTTTATGAAACATTTTCACGATGTTCCCATTTTGTAGATATTTCTTTTTAAGCCTTGACAAATTGCTTTTTTCAGTCATTTCAAACTACATGAAGTTAATGTTTCCTGTTTGTATACAAGGCTTCCTTTAATGTGTGTTTTTTAACATAACTTTTGATATCAAGGACCTCATCATTATTTATACTATGTCCTCTTGCACTTCCATGTTGAGTGTTGTTTATAATGGAGCATAATTGATCGGTGACTGTGAACGTTGGTGAACATCATATTTTGCTGATCACAACTAGCCACTTGGTAGTTCCTATTTTCCCCTGGTTTTTTAAAACCACTTGGTATCTTATCTTAACCTATTGTGTGCACACTGAAAGTTCTTTTCTCAGTTTGAATATTTTTTCTATCCATTTTCTTCATGATTAGTTATTGAATAAACCTACATATATTCACCTGCACTTCTTTTGCTGCAATTATTATTGTCTTTGATTTTTTTTTTTAAAAGAACTTATCTTCGTTTTATCTTTTAAAAATTATGGCACACTCTTGCTCTCATTTCTCCATCAAAATGTTGGCATTGCCATCAGTAGACTATTTATGTTGTAAAGATTTTTGAATGTTGCTAATGACAAGAATCCTCTAGCGATCATGATGAGCCTTTTTGGCATAATCATTTTTAATAACAACTATTGAACCTTGCATGCATTTCGGTTGACTTATTTTGTTGTGATTATTTACGTATTTTAAATATTATTTAGAAAGGGCATTCACTTCATTTTAGAGAAAAACATCACCCGCCCTCTCTCGTATTTCTCCATCACTTTGTTTGTTGTTTTTGTTCTATACAATTTGCTTAATGTGGTAATTATTTTTGGCATCATCGTTGGCATGAATCCTCTATCTACGAGAAGGGTGTCTAACATGATCAAACATCCACGCAGCCCAGCAGGCCCACAGCCCATATGCTGTTTTCTTTTTGCAGTCCCTCTCAAATATATATTTAGCGCCATTTCCCTCTCTATTTTGACTAGCCATGTTTTCATTAATAAAATTCCATGTGATTTTATATTTAATTTGATCACTGATTTGACACCTGCCTTATCATGCATCATGCAATATCTATTGTTAGTTTCTTTGATGGGAATTGAACCCTTGGACCTTTTCTTCTTTTTCTTCTTTTTCTTCTTTCTTGCAAGGTTTGCACTTTTTAGAGTTAGTTAGAGGGGTACTACCCTTAGACTTTCACTTTTTCTCCCTAATAGCATCTTTTAGGGTTATATTTTGACATTAATTATTTTTTATATGATTATAAATAAGTTGATTCACTTTGACCTTTTGTGTATTTTTGACCTGGTTAATAGATTAAGAAAAATAAAGGTTTATACTATGCTCTTATTGCATATGTTTTTAAATGATTGCATTGGACTTTTCTCATCAACTTCACTTGCTATTAGCTTTTAAATCAAATTTCAAAATTAGCAAATCAACTTTCAAAATTAACAAATAAAACTTTTTGTAATGATAAGCTTGACACCTCTGTAGTAAAAAAAACATGGCTTAAATAGTTGGTTTATTTACAAGTCTTATTCAATTAATTTTGAAGAACAAAATGAAATTAAATTTAATTGATTTTTTGTCAAACAAAATCATAATTTGACTTTGTGGTTGGCTAAACTGACTTTAGTATTTATTTGTCAATTTCTTTTTGCTAAGGCGTGAATATGAACTTTTACTGGCCTAAATTCGAACAAGATACATGTAGACATGTTTGATTGTGTAGGATAGATTACTTAATGAAGACTTAGGGGCAGAGTATTGGTTTGCACATTGGCCTTCTTGTACAAGAATCACCTTGGGTGGATATGAGCATAGGCTTCATTGTGGGTCTTTCATGGATCAAACAAAGTAAGAATTTTGTTATTCTGTTAGGATTGTTTCTCCAAAATGATACACTTTGTACCTTGCCAAAAGATGATGGATGTTTGGCACATTGCAGATTTATACTTTAAGAAGATAATCAGTCTTCATGGTGTGCCTGACACTATCATTTCAAATAGGGATGTGAAATTTTTCAATCACCTTTTTTAGGATTTTATGGGATAAGCTGCGTCTAATTTAGTAGATTAAGGGTTGGTTTGAGGCAACTGCAACTGTTTGAAGAAACATTTGTGAAGCTGCTGCAGAAGAATTTGTTGTTCAAAAAACTGTTTTGGCAGTTACAAATTTTTTTTCGAAAAAGTCAGATCGTAGTTTTTTAGCGACCATCACATAATTAAATTCGATGGTAAAATGCAGTTTTCATTTGCAGTTTTTGAAAAAGTAAACTAAATGCTGTTCTACTAAATAGAAAAAAGTACGATGCAACACTACACTAACATCGCACCGCCACTCCAAGCACACCTTTAGTTCATCAACGCACCCTAAAATAGATGAATACATTGCGACGATGAATCACAATTTGGAAAACCTCATATGCTTTTTGAGAAAAAGAATCAGATAACGGAACTTGATTTTTCATGTCCCGCTACTTAATCTATAGGCCACAACTCATTTGCGATTGTATACTAGAAAAACTCTTCTTTGGAATTATTGCCTCTACTTTCAACTTATGAGCTCAACCTGATATAGAAGTTAGAGCTAAACAGATTCAGACTTAACTTGAGCACGTGATGAAAGAAATTGCCTAGCAGAAAAAGTATCGAAAGTAGGCTAACAAAGTCTAAAATTGCTATGATCTTCTAGGAATTTGACTTGGTATGGATCAAATTGAAGAATTAGAGATTTCCTGCATATTTTCTTTGGAAGTTCAAGTTTAGAGTTGACAGTTCATTCAAGATTGTCAAGACGTTTAATGACAATGCATATTAGATTGATCGACTGGGAGACTATAATATTTCTATCAACTTTAACATTGTTAACCTATGTGGAATTACGCTCATTATTATTTATTTTAATTCTATTTAGTACTTGCTATATTTAGTCATAGTATAAAAATGATAATTTCTTAATTATAGATATTTATGTTTATTCCATAATTATAGGAATTACTTAATTGTAGGAAGATTTCTTTCCTCCTTTTTTATCTCTTATACTCGCCTATTTATAGGTGAATTATCTATGTATTCAGGGAGAAAGGATTATTCAAAATTCACATGGTATCAAAGCCATCAAAGGGAAGCCTCTCCAGCTCGGCTCGATCACGACCCTTCTCTCCCACGATCGTCCTTAACCGAGCGCTGCCCTAGTTTGCGCCTGCCCCGATCGTCAGCATCCGAGCGCCACTCCTCATCCAATCGACCGATCACGCCTCTCTCCGATCGTCCGCGTCCGCGACCGATTGTCCGTGCTGTTCCGCGATCGTCCGATCGTCCGTGCTTCTCCCATCGGGCTTCTCCCGCGATCATCTGGGCTTCTCCCGCGATCATCTGGGCTTCTCCCGTGATCTTCCGCGATCGTCCGCGCTTCTCCCACGATCGTCCGCGCTTCTTCCGCGCTCCTCCGCAGTTCCGCGATCTCCTGCGCCGACTCTTCTTCTGCGACCGAGCACAGCTAGTTCTAGTCGCGCTCAATGACTAAGTACGACCATGCCAACAACTCCTCCGCTAGTGATGTCACTTCTAGCGACCCCTCCGAGGCTGGGTCTCCATTGCCCAACAATTCAGATAATAATTTTGTCCTCATCACCAGCCACAAAGTCACCGACCATAATTACCTCTAATGGTCGCAGTCAGTCATGATGTTTGTATGTGGCAAAGACAAAGATGACTACCTCACTGGTGATGCTCCAGCTCCGATGACGACAGATCCATCATACAAAATCCGAGAAAATAATATGGTTATGACCTGACTTGTTAACTCGATGACACTTGATATTGGCAAAAAAAATTTTCTCTATGGTGCGGCTAAGGAAATCTGGGATGCTGCCTGTGAGACCTATTATAGTGCGGATAATACAAGCGAACTATTTGCTGTTGAAACCATTCTTCATGACTTTCGTCAAGGTGATCTCTCCGTCACCCAATACTTCAATAATCTTACTCGGTATTGACAGCAACTAGATCTATTCGAGGTGTACCCTTGGAAGTGTCCCGAAGACTCTGTCATATTTCACCAAATCATAGAACAGAAACACACCTTCAAATTTCTTCTCGGCCTCAAATCTGAGTTTGACCAGACTCGCTCACGGATTTTGAACCCGAAACCTCTTCCAACAATTCGTGAACCCCGATATACCCGGGAAAGGGACCCGCCAAAAGGTCATGTTAGACACTTTCTTGTCCACTACAGCCCTCGACGGGTCTGCACTTGCTGCTCATATTCCATCCACAGACAATCGCCAACTCCAAGACTGCCCTTGGTGTGACCACTATCGCCGTTCTGGTCATACTCGGGATACGTGTTGACGGATTCATGGCAAAACCGCCAATGGGAAACACAAACAGGATCATCTAAGCTGCCACCAACACCATCGAAGCCTCTCCAAGAATGAGCCCATTCAGCGAAGAACAGATTCATGCCCTCCAGAAAATGCTCGGTCAGTTGTCACCAGTCAAGCCTACTAGTGTGGCATCGGGTGCCACCAACCTTGTTACCTATCAAGTTATTTCCTCATCCGCTTTCGTCTTGGATTCAACCTCTTCTCGCCCCTGGATTGTTGACTCATGTGCTGTGCCTCCGATCATATGACCGGGGATGTCTCCTTATTATTGGATTACCGACCGTGTAATCCGACCCTCACTGTTCGGATTGCTGATGGATCAGTTCTGTCCTCATTTTTCCAGATTTATTTCTCACTTCTGTACTTCATGTTCTTACTTTGGATTGTAATCTGATCTCTATTAGTAAGCTCACTCATGATTGTCATTGTGTTGCTAAATTTTTTCCATATGTTTGTGAATTTCAGGATTTGAAGTTGGGGAGGATGATTGGCAGTGCTGAGTTGCGCAGTAGTCTCTATATTCTCAACAAACCCTCTGTCAGTCTAGTCTCACCCACCGGTTGTATTCCAGTATCAAGTCTGTCTTGCTTAAATCCGCTTAGTACATCTTTATTCCATTCCAGCGTTAATAATGATAGTGAAATCATGTTACTTCATTATCGTTTAGGTCATATCAACTTTATGTACATAGAGAAACTATTTCCTCATTTATTTATTAATAAAAGTCATACCTCTTTTAATTGTGAATTTTGTCAACTTGCCAAACACACTCGTACGTCATTTCCTCGATTATCATACAAACCCACTCGTCCCTTTTCTCTGATCCATAGTGACATCCGGGGTCTTTCTCGTGAAAAAAATATTTATGGGGCTCAATGGTTTGTGTCCTTTATTGATGATCACACACGGGTGACATAGATCTATCTTTTGCGTGATAAATCCGAGTTAGGACCAATATTTCGTGCATTCTATCAAATGATACTCACTCAATTTGACACAAAAATCCAGGCTCTCAAAACAGATAATGCACGAGATTTTTTTCAACACCTCCCTAAGAACTTTTCTTACTCAACATGACATCCTTTACCTTAGCACGTGTGTTGATACTCCCTAACAAAATGGGGTTGCCGAGCGGAAAAATCGTCACTTGTTGGAGGTAGCCCGCTGTCTCATGTTTACCACATCGGTCTATAAATGTTATTGGGGACATTGACCGCTACTTACCTCATAAATCAGATGCCCTCTCGTATTCTTGATTTTCGTAGTCTAATTGATGTCCTCCTTCGCTCTTTTCCAAATACCTGTGCACTCTCTTCAGTTGTCCCTACCAAACTCTTTGGTTGCTCCGTCTTTGTTCATATTCACAAACAACACCGCAGTAAATTAGACTTCAAATCTGTCAAATGCATATTCATAGGGTATTCGACCAACAAGAAAGACTACAAGTATTATTGTCCTTCAACTAAAAAGGTCTATAATTCTATAGATGTCACCTCTTTTTAGCATCAATTATACTACCAAGGGTCTGTCATTCAGGGGGAGAGTAGTCGTAGTGAACAACAGCCTTGTGTTCCTTTACCAACTGACACGGGTCCCTCACCGACTGTCAAACCTCCTCCATCTCCTATTCAACCTCAGTCTACACAATCCACACCTTCTGCTATTCAATTTCCTCAGTCTACACAACCCACTCCTCAGGAACTTCGGGTCTATACAAGACGAAACAGAACTGCTGAAAGAATAGAGAACCTAACACCGCTTCCAATTGCTGTCCAAGAATCTAATTCGGCTTCAAAATCCTCTGAAACTCACTCAGGTACGGAATCTATAGACACTAGTGATTATAAGCTTACCCCGTTTGTGAAAGATGATTCTGATGTTCCTTGCACTCAACATCCTATTGCCCGATTTGTTTTATATGAGAGGTTATCTTCTCCCTATGCATTTGTAACTGCTATTGACAGCATAAAGGTTCTGAATTCTATTCAGGAAGCTCTCTCACACCCAGAATGGAGAAAAACTGTGAATGAAGAAGTTGCTGCACTAAAAAAGAGTGAAACGTGGATTGTGTTTGATTTGCCCAAGAATAAGAGACCAGTAGGATGCAAGTGGTTATTTACAATCAAATGTAAGACAGACGGAAGCATAGATCGGTTAAAAGCCCGACTGGTTGCAAAAGGTTATACTCAGTCATATGGAATTGACTACCAAGAGACATTTGCCCCAGTAGCCAAACTGAACTCCATTAAAATCCTACTCTCCATTGCAACAAACCGAGACTGGCCCCTTATGCAACTTGATGTCCAAAATGCATTCCTTAATGGAGATCTTGAAAAGGATGTATACATGGATTTACCGCCTAGTCTTGAAAGGTCCTTCCCTACTGGCAAAGTATGCAAGCTCCGGAAATCTCTGTATGGTCTCAAACAATCTCCCCGTGCTTGGTTTGGCCGATTCACCAATTCAGTAATTAAGTGTGGTTACACTCAAAGTCAAGCTGATCATACAATGTTCACAAAAAGATCCGAGAAGAAGATTGTTGTACTTATTGTGTATGTTGATGACATCATTCTTATCGGTGATCACACTAAAGAATTGATAAAGCTGAAGTATGATTACACTGAAGAGTTGACAAAGCTGAAGAAGTTTCTAGCCCATGATTTCGAAATCAAGGACCTCAGAGACTTGAAGTTTTTCTTGAGAATGAAAGTTGCAAGATCCAAAATGGGAATAGCCGTAACTCAAAGGAAGTACACATTGGACCTATTGAAAGAAACTGGTATGCTTGGATGCAAACCAATAAATACTCCAATAGACCCGTATAAAAAGAAAAAAATGGAGAATGATAGTTTACCTGTCAACAAAG
>NW_018164666.1:860042-880287 GCF_001263595.1 Phalaenopsis equestris
GTCTATACTCCTTCTAGAGACCAAACCGCAGACATTCTCACCAAGGCTCTTCATAAGTCCAGTTTTGATGAGCTAACCAATAAGTTGGTCATGTACAATCTGTACAACCCACCTTGAGGGGGAGTGTGAAATTACACTCATTATTATTTACTTTAATTCTATTTAGTACTTGTTATATTTAGTCATAGTATAAAAAAAGGTAATTCCTTAATTATAGGTATTTATGTTTATTCCATAATTATAGGAATTACTTAATTGTAGGAAGATTTCTTTCCTCTTCCTATGACCATACTATGAGGATCCCAATGTTTCCAGCGAAGTGAAGGAGGCGACTCTTCTCCCACTTGGTGAGACTGATCCGGGCATCATTTCTGCTTCTGTCCCAAAGATACGTAAGAGTCACAGAAGCGGAAGAACTGGTTAATTTTTTTCTTGTCGGCACAGCTGCTTGTTTCACCTGTATCTCGCAAACTGTTTCAGCACAGAAATAAAATTATAAAAGCAAGCATAAGAAAGAATGTATAGCGTGCTTCTTGCTAGTTAGTGGTTTCTTTTTTGTGTTAAGAGTTGCATGCACTTAAGTGCTGGATTCTATGTTGTGAATTGGCAGAGATACAAAATGGATGGTAGCTAAGGCTGAAAATGGTTACTACATTGAAAGTTAACCTTTGCTACAGCCAACTGTGTTATGCTCCTTTTATGTTTGTATGAGATATTTTCACGTGGCATTTTATTCTGATTTGTTCTTATTACCATGCAGGTATCGCATTCAAAGTGGCAGAAAAGTCAACGTCTGCAGTATTCATCCATCAGAAGAAGCAACCCTGCAGTGCATAGGTTGTCTAAAGGCAAAAGTACCCCCTGCAAAGAGTTTCCATTGTACGCCCAAATGTTTCTCAGATGCTTGGCAACACCACCTCGTTTTGCATGAACGAGCTGGCAGTGTTGTGAATGAAAATGGAAACAAGGAGAAAGAATTACTTGGACGATTTAGTCGTGCTGTCAATATCAGTTCAACATCCAACTTGGATAATGCTTCCGCACCTATATATACTGCAAATATTTCAGAAAAGAGTGGAGAAATCTGGTTTGAAGTGGGGCGTTCTAGAACCTATACTCCCACTGTTGACGATATTGGTCATGTACTTAAGTTTGAATGTCTTCTGGTAGATTCCACAACTAGATTACCTGTTGGAAGTCCAAGCACAGTTACAACATCATGTGTAATTCCGGCTCCTTCATCATGCCCTCGTCTCATGATTAAAGTTGGTGGTGCTGATTTTCTTGGGAATTTGCTTTATGATGGTCATAGTTCATCCTCTGGTACCTTCAAGGTACTCTCATATAACATTCTCGCTGATCAGAAAGCAACAAGTGACCTATATGGCTACTGCCCTTCTTGGGCTCTTGCATGGCCTTATAGGAGGCAAAATTTATTGAAAGAGATCATTGGCTACCGTGCTGACATTGTTTGTCTTCAAGAGGTACATTTTCAATGCACTTAATTTTTCTTAGGGGCTGTTTGGGATCTCTTTTATTTTTGTTTTCTATTTTTTTTGTTTTATTTTGGTTTATTTATGTTTTGATCTTAAACAAAACACTTTTGATATATTTGATAGAGATATGGTTGTTTTTTGAAAACACTCAAAATACTTAAAAGTTGTTTTGAATATTTTCAAAAAACATGCTTATTTAAGAACAAAAAATAAAAACATATAAAAAACAAACTAAACAAACGGAAAAATAAAAACTAAAGCATAAAACAAATTTGATTTCAAACAAGCCTTTAACATTTATAATTCATGTATTTAGAGATTTTTTCTGGTTATATGTTATATATTTTTGCGCTTTTATTTTGAATTTCATTATTCTTTATTTTTTTATTATTGTTTTATATTAACTCAACCAAACAGTGCCATCCAATTATACTCCTCATTTCCCATATATCATTAATTTTATTTGGGGTTTTTACATACACTAAACATACTTTTTTACATATTTCACACCTAAACATTAATATTTACGATGTAAGCACGAGCACTAACAACATTAAACTACCTCGCACGAGCTCACCGGAAGGGAAAGGGGAAATGCAGCGACAGGATTGCAGCGGCATCCGTAGACCTTCGAAACTTCCTTCATTCTCCTCCTCCAGTTGACAGACTTGCTCTCCCTCCTCCACCCAAACTCGAGAGCTCCTTTTTTCCACTGAATCAGGGTGGCCACCACCACCCGTCATGCGGACAACACGAAGAGTTAAATGCCGCCGCAAATTCCGATAATGTCAACCCCAAGTCTAGGCAACCCTGGTTGACAATGAATTGCAGGTTGATGGGATCGGCGACGCCGAAGAATGAAGAGAGGAGGCAAGTCAGGGCAACCCGGGCTGACAGTGAATAGCAGGTTGATGAGATCGGCGATGCCGGAGAAAGAAGAGAGGAGACGGGCCAAGGCAACCCGGTTCGACAACGAATCATAATTTGATGGGATTGCCGGCGCGGGAGAATGAAGAGAGGAGGCGGAGTTTGTATGCCACCGCTATCCCGTTGCTGCATTTCCACTTTCCCTTCCGGTGAGCTCGTGCGAGATAGTTTAACGTTGTTAATGGGGGAGCTTATTCCGTAATTATTAATGTTTAGGTGTGAAATATGTAAAATGATATGTTATGAGTGCTGTGTATGTAAAAACCCCATTTTGTTTGGCATACATAGGGATGTTTTTTTCTTTTTCTTATTTTTATAAAATTTATTTTGGGACCCAATTATTAGGCTTAATAATTTTTGTTTGGTTTGCTGTTGTAATTTAACCTGTTGTCAAACTAGAGGTCTCAAAATTTTACACTCCATCCTTTTTTAGCGTGTGGTAGCAATAGGCTTATGATGTGTTCTGGGAGAAAGATGAGATTATTGGCTATTATGAAGCCAAATGTGCTTTCAGATGTGTAGTTGTTCAAGTATATAGGGTTGATCCTGGCTGCAAATTATGAGCTTAAGGTTTTGAGTCGGTTGATTGCGAAGCTCCTTGGGATTTAAAGGGCCTTAACTTAAAAGATAAACTTTCTGATTGTGTTGGCTAGTGTTATTCAGCATTTTTAATATTTTTTCCCCAGCCATTTATTTTTATTGTGCAAAATTTCTACCGGCAAGGACTGCAAGGCTATACTTTTTTATTCTGATATCTCTATTTATGCTTTTGCAATCAAGTAGGGTGAACTTGATTTTAGTTTTTTTGCTGAACTTTGAACTATAGGAATCCTTAACGCATTCCTGACTTGTGAGATTTCCTGATTGAATTCTACATTTTTATCATCGAACACGACAATGTTGTCTTTGAGATTGGTATTTTGTACGGACTTTTATTTTTATTCCTTCACAAGTAAACATGAAAACTGCAGGTTCAAAGTGACCATTTTGAGGAATTTTTTTCTCCAGATCTTGATAAGCACGGTTACCAGGCGCTTTACAAGAGGAAGACAACAGAGGTTTTCTTTGATATGACATTATCTTCAAACTTGTTTCTACATGTGCGTTCTCTTAACTATATTTATTTGTTAGGCTTATAATGGAAATTCAGATATAATTGACGGCTGCGCTACTTTTTTTCGAAGAGATCGGTTCTCACTTGTTAAAAAATATGAGGTTAGCCTTCCTTTTTTACTTCTATTTTTTTTTAAAAGATGCAATTATAATGTTTGCTGAAGTTGTTTGCTTTGCATTCAGTTTGAATTCAAAAGGGCTGCACAATCTTTGATTGATGCAGTGATCCAGCCCGGTCAGAAACAACTTGCTTTGAACCGTCTAATTAGGGTTATTGTCTCATGCCTGAGTTTAATATTCATGGTTTTATGTTATAACATCCCTTTTTTGTTAAATATTTTTTCTATTTTTTATTGCTAGGACAATATTGCTTTAATTTTAGTTTTGGAGGAAAAGCTTAGCAACCATGGTATTGATAGTCGTAGCCAAAGGCAACTTCTTTGTGTGGTAAGAGTTATCTTTTTCTTTTAACATATTTCTCTCATGAACTATAAGAAAATTCTTTATATTAATCTAAGGGGCAGAAGTTTCCCTTTTTTTTGTTTGAAATATGCAGTTCACACTTGACAGTGATACCTGTTATTTACCATTAACCTGTGTAGGCAGGATGATTAAACATCATTGAAGGCATTTTTTCTTTTGTATTGAGAAGAAAATGAATCAGTTCGTTAGCATGTAAACAATTATTTGAGAGATATGTAGACATGATTGCTTAGTTGAGCTCTTAGGTGCAAGCTATATACAGGTTTAGATTCTGAATTGGCGTTTTTGCTAATTTTATGATAATGATGATGCATATTTGAAGCTGGATTCTTATCAAATTTCTTTCTTCTTTGATATTTTCATAAAGTATGCTACTTGGTTTGACTCTACTTAAATAGTTTTTTTGCGTGTTGATGGCCATTTTACACTTCCTTTCCTCAGACAAATACTCATTTGGATGTCCATCCTGATCACAAAGATGTAAAACTTTGGCAGGTTTCCATTCAACTAACTTTACCGTGCTATTTAGTTTTTTTTTTTTCTTTCTTATTTATTTATATTATTTGCTTTAATTCTTTCAGATGAACACTCTTTTAAAAGGATTAGAGAAAATTGCTTTGAGTGCTGACATTCCTATGTTGGTTTGTGGGGATTTTAATTCACTTCCAGGAAGGTATGAACCCGCTGACAATTTCTTCTAATATTTTTTTTCTTTGCTTTAATGATCAACTTTATAGGGCTTAAATTTTGGCTGTGATAATTATTTTTATACGTTAAAAATGGGAATATTTCTTGGATGCAGTGCATCTCATGCGCTTCTCGCAACGGGCAAGGTTGACCAATTGCATCCTGATTTGGGGGTAGATCCCCTTGGGATACTCCGTCCTTCAAACAAACTAAATCACCAGCTCGCTCTGGTAATACTTGTATAGATTGTTTGACATGAGTATTGTTTTTTTTTGTATTTGCTTTTTATGAGTTTGAAAACGTTACAGGTTAGTGCATATTCAACATTTGCGAGGATGGTCGGGGTTGATCGTAATTTAGAGTGGCTACGAAGAGTGATGGACCCCACAACAAATGAACCTCTATATACGAATTATACTAGGGATTTTATTGGTACTGTTGACTACATATTTTACACAGGTATACTTCTACGTTTTGCGGCCTATGCTTTTATTTTGATTTGTTTTCTCATACGCTTTTTTATGATTAACTTTATGAGGTACGGTTACATGTTTCTTGCAGCGGGCTCTTTAACTGTGGAATCATTATTAGAATTATTGGATGAGGATAGGTTACGCAAAGAAATTGCACTTCCTTCAACGGTGTGGTCATCTGATCACATAGCGCTTTTAGCAGAATTTCGATGGAAATCCAGGATGAGAAGTTGACACTAACGTGAGTAAATTTTCATTCCATCTATATTTTTATCTTTAAAAAAATTATTTGTTTTTGAAGGGTTTTGAAGAACCAATATTAATTGTCATAGATTGAACTTAGCTTGGTTTTATTATAAATTGATGTGAGCTAGAGCTCCAACTCGAGCCAGATTGTCACATGTATGTTCATACTTAGTTTGATTAAATTTTTTAATAATCATACTTGATTTGCTTCTGATTTGCTTCTAACTTGAGTAAATCTTCATTCCATCTATATTTTTTTATCTTTAAAATATTATTTGTTTTTGAAGGTGTTTGAGGAACCAATCTTTAATGTTATAGATTGAACTTAGCTTGGTTTTATTATAAGTTGATGTGAGCTCGAGCTCGAGCCAGGTTGTCAGATGTATGTTCATACTTAGTTTGCTTAAATTTTTTAATAATCGTATTTGATTTGCTTCTGATGAGTTTTTATTTAATTAAATAAATATTACAATTGGTCACTAAAAATGTTAAAAATTCAAACAGGGGCTTGACATTTCATACAATTATTTTCACAAATGATTTTGTAAATCCAAGTAAATAAGTAATTGAATAAATTCTGAACTAGTAAACTATAATCTCTACTTTATAGAGATTATATAAGATAATATATAAGTTGCAAGTAAGTTTTTTTGCAAGCAAATAACCTAAATAAGTATAAACAAACAAGTTCATTGAAAAAAAATTATCGTTCTTGGGTACTCCGCCACTCAAAAGGGTGTCGGTGCCTTAATCCTACCATTAACAAAGTTTATGTAAGTGCTGATGTCTTCTTATTTGAAAGTGTTTCCTATTTTTCTAGCTCGGCCGCAGGTGAGGTGGAGCTTGGGTTCTTCGACATTGTCCCGTATTCTAATCCTATGGATGTTACCCCCATTGTTCCTGTTCCCTGTTCCGTCAAGTGCACCATCCGGTGAGTCCCTTGATTCGATGAATACACAATCTCCTCCTCCCACTATCAGTGTCTACACTCAGCGCACCCATTGCAATGCTCCTACTATGGAACCTGCTACTTCCTTATAGGACCCTAACTCCATTCCGGGCGACGTCCTCAACACAACCCCTCCTCCGAACGAGGAGCTGAGTTCTCCCAGTATTAAACATGCTCCCTCTATTCTATGACAAGATGTGTATATTTTCCTAGTTCATCGCCTACCTACTAAGCATTTGCTACTTACTCTGACGGACCGTCAGATCTCAGCCACTATTGAGGGTGTTTTTGCTGATCCAACCTGGAAAACAGCAGTAATGGAGGAGATGAACGCTCTTCGACCGAACCATATGTGAGACGTCGTTGATCTTCTTCAGGATAAAAAAATTGTGGGGTGCCGATGGATTTTCAGCACCAAGTTCAACTCTGATGGATTCTTTGAACTCAACAAGGCACGGTTGGTCGCTAAAGAGTACTCTCAGACCTACAAAGTCGACTATGAGGAGACATTTGCTCCATTGGCTAAGTTAAATATTATTTGGGTTCTGTTGTCCTTTGCAGTGAATCTGGATTGGTTTTTATTTCAGCTAGATGTCAAGAATGTGTTCTTGAATGGAGAGCTGACACAAGTGTTATACATGTCTCTCCCTTTTGACTTTGACTCTAATGCATCGAAAGGGCAAGTGTGCATTATGCGAAAGTCCTTCTATAGGCTAAGGCAATCCCCAAAGCAATGGTGGACCTAGGAAAGGTCCATGGGGCATTTAACTTCCCGTAAATTCAGATTTTTATTTATATATAGGGTAATTTGACTTTTTGCCCGTCCTGAATTATTAGTTTTGCCCCTCATGAAATATTATTTTACCTTTCATTACCATAGCACCTCCCTCGTTGGGCCTATGTGAACAATTTGCACCCCGTAAAAAAAGATATAGGTTCCGCTTTTGTGGACCCCAAAGACCTGGTTCAGCAAGTTCACAAAGGTGGTTGTGGGTCATGGTTTTACTCAGGCTCAGTCAGATCACATTCTCTTCTTCCGACATTCCTCCATTGGTCGCGTAGCTATTCTTATTGTCTATATTGATGATATTGTTCTTACAGGAAACGATCTCCCAAATATTGGAGTCATTGAAAGACATTCTTATTAAGTCCTTTGAAACGAAGACTTGAGATCTCTCAGGTACTTTTTAGGCATGGAAGTGAGTCGATCATCTCGGGGCATTTGTCTATCTCAGCGCAAATGTTATCCATATGTATCACAATGAAAAAGTATCTGACATTCCTGAGGTTGTGTCTGTCAACAAGACTCACTACGAGCGCCTTAAAGGGAAACTCATCTACCTCGCCCATACTCACCCCTACATATGTTATGCAATTGGTATAGTGAGTTAATTCATGCATGACCCATATGTGCACCATTTAAAAGTTGTCCACTGGATTCTTCTCTATTTAAAAGGTACACTAAGCTCAGGTTTGTTTTTCTCTCGTCACCTCTCGGTCTATTGTTATTTATACAGATGCTGATTGAGCCTGGTCGGTTCATGATCGACGTTCCACCTTGAGGTATTACTCATTTGTATGTGAAAATCTTATCACATGAAAAAACAAAACAAAGACTGTGGTTGCTCGTAGCAGTGCTGAAGTTGAATTCCAGTCAATGTCCTTGGGGAAACTGTGAAGTCCTTTGGTTACACATCATGCTCAGTGAACTTCATATGCCAAATTCTGTTTCGCTACAACTATTCTTTGATAATAAGACTGCAATCAACATTGCTCATAATCCGGTCGAGCATGATTGTACCGAACATTCGGAGATTGACAGACACTTCATTAAGAAAAATGTTTGAGTTTGGGGAAATTTGTGTTTCTTTTGTGCGTTTTAGTGGTCAATATGCAGATACCCTTATCAAAAATATTCTTTGTCCTTTGTTCGATCACTTCAAATCCAAGTTGAACATAATTGACATATATGCTTCAATTTGAAGGGGTGTATTAGATTTATCAGGTTTATTGACTTTCCATATTAATTCCCCTTATTCTACATTAGACACTTTCCTTTTCATCTTTGTTATGTTATATATATATATATATATATATATATGCATAGTTGTTTTGTTTTGCTGTAGGCTAAAGCAGACTCTTAATGTCATAATCTTTCAAACTTTTTATAAAAGTGATGCGGTTCAAAGTTGTGCTTGTCGATGCTATTTTTTTATTTTAGGTGCATTCACATTCATACCACTGAATTCTTATGTATTTACATATCCGACATAAAAAATTTATTTCTTACATTTATACCACCCAAATCTTTCATATCACACTAAAAAATTCTCCATTCTAACTCTTAAAAAGTGAAATTCACCTTTCTGTGCATGCATATGTAAGGTTTTTTAGCTATTGAGATATTATATTTGTGTCTTACAGGTCCTTCATCCAGTGTCGCTGATCTTTCGTACAAAAACAGCGCTTTGCAAAGAATTTGGGTCCATCGGGTAATTATAGGATTTATGCTGTTTGGTGTTCCGCGGTGATTCTATTAACCTCCGCTTGCATCATCTCACAGCCTCCTCGTAGAACTCGTTTTCCAAAATGTGATTTTTTTTTATTTTTTTATTTTTTCTTCCATGGCATGGTTTTATTGAAAGGGCCGTGCTTATTATTAGTTTGAATTTTAGAATATTAGTCGTTTTAGTCTTGAGCAGTTCTGCTGATATTGCCCAGCTGCAAAATAAAAGCTATTGAGCTTTTTTTTTTTAGTTATATAAATGCAATAAAAGTCTCTCTTTTTTTTTCTACATGGTACGGGTGATCATATGTGTGTGTGTGTGTGTGTGGGCGCGCGCGCGAGAGCGCCGCAATCTATGACCTGTTTCAAAGTGGGCCTATCAATTGCTTGGATCTTGACTCAATTTCTATCTGAATTTGCATTTAATTTTTACAAAAAATTGAATTACATCTCAAGTTTGACCTCAGATTGATTGAGATTGATTTTATTCCATTAAAATTTGGCTTTATTTAGATTCAAAAATATAAAATTTATCTAATTTATAATGGGCTTTACTATTTAAAATTTATTTTAAAGCCATGGCTCATTTTTTATTTTGACGAGTTCTAAAGTAAAAAAAAAAAATAAATAAATTGGCTTGGTGCTAGTTTTGTAAATATCGATTTTTTCCCGTACCATGAATGTAATTATCCCAAAATTTTGGTTAATCATTATTTCAATTAGTTCTAATAAATGCTAATTTTGTGGCCTTTATTAGAGTTGGTGTAAAAAGAGTTGGTGGGATAAGGATTGTCTCATCTAGAAGTATACTTTCGATATGGGTAGCTTCTTATTGCTAAGTTTAGGGAAACAAATAAATAAATAAATAAAAACTAAATGTGTATTATTTTAATTATTATTAGGAAGATGGCTTTGGGTGTACCAACTATTTCTATCTTTGATTGTTGGTGGTGGAGAAGATTTGTCTCTTATGCTTTTGTCTTTTGATTGGTAGACTCAAGTAGTTGCATGCTATAATTATTGTGGAAAATAATTATCTCATTTGGTTAATACAAAGAAAAGAGAGGGCTATGCAAATGCAACTATATGATTGTGGGCTATTGCAAATGGCTAATACAAAATGAGAGGAGCTAATATATATTTCTAGATTTTAAGTGATGATATTCCATTAATGGAGTAGTGAAGTACCAAAATATTTCTTATTCATTCTTATTAATAGCATATACAATATTTTGTGCCCTCTCATAATCATCAAGAGTCAAGATGATTCCATTATTAGGTTTTCTCTAATTAGCTGAATCAAATTAAGGTTGGGTTTGGGTGGTAATTAATGGTGGCTGGTCTTTGATTGACAAATATAATACATCATTTTGAAGCTCTTAATGGATCACGAGTTCAATGTTCATATTTATTAAAACTTCTAAATGGGTGTAGAATCATATTTGAGGCTAAATAAAAATATAGATGGTAGGTCATTATTTTTGTCAAAATATTTTCTTTTTTTAATTGAGAGCAATAAAAGATAAGCACTACTTGTTGAATCAAAAAACAATAAAAGTTGTATTAACCTTTGAAGATTTAAATTAAGATGAAAAAACTATATGAAATCAGATGAAAATGAAGACAATTTGTTAACACTACGGCATAGCTCAAGTTGACAAAGGGTTAGGGGGCTATTAATTTGAGAAAGTGATTAATACAAGTAAGGTTAAATTCAAACGCAGGTTTTTCCCATGGCTTAAGAAGAGAGGATAATTAAGGAGAAAATAAGACTACCAAATAAAGTAAATTGGGTTCAAGAGAATAAATAATTAAAGAAGTGGAGAAAAGATTAAGTAGAGGTATAGATTTTCCAAGTAAACTGACAATCTTCACCGAAATAATTGCAAATATCCCAAATAATAGTACCATGATATAAGTGATTTGATAGTGTTTACCTACATCCACTGTAAATGCATTCTTGTCCCTTCGATAGCAATTGGAAGGAAATAAATAATTTAGACTAAATCAAAAGAGAAGAAAGACATTATTGTGGTTGGTTTAAAGAGACCGTCTAGACTACAATCTCGACTCCAAAGATTCCAACTCCTTCACCACGTCGCATTCCCCAAAAATTTCCAATAGGAAAACTAAAACTTCCTCATGTGATAATCTACTCATTCCTTTCAAAGACTATCATGTGGTAATCTACTCATTTCTTTCAAAGACTAACCAAGGTGTCCAGTATGGACAGTCCTGCCTAATGTCCTTAAGGATGTGGGGAGCATGATAACTACAAAAAAAAAGCAATTGTCACCTTGTGGCATTATGATCAACTCAATTCATCATCATGTTGTAGTATGTGACATGCAAGGCTTTACAAACTTCTCTTGCGATAGGGTTATAATATGAAGCAAGCTTAGTTTGCAATCTAAATGATCATGATAGAGTGTAAAAAAAAAAAGATAATATATTTTCATTAAAATGATTTATTTATAGAGCAAATCTTTAAGGAGAAACATATGAGTTCGACGTAAGCAATGCGGGGTGTGTAGGCCGAAGAAGCCAAGACAAGACAATGTTGTGGCAACCGACTGTTTCAATGTTAAAAGACCCCTTTTGATAGATTCATTTTTATCCTTTCTTGCCCAGCGTAATCATCTGCTACTTGCAGAGATCCACGCTGAAGAAGATGCACCTCCCCTTAAGCAAGGCTATGCTTGCCATAGGACAACGTTAACTCCAGTGCCAATGAAATCTTGAAAGTTGCCGAGGGAAGGCAAATTGGCAACGGTGAATGCAACCTTCGGCGAGGTGTCGACATTAGTTGGAGAACTTCGACTGGCCAGCCCGCTAACCACCATGATCTCGATGAGTGATCCGAGGGACGAATTGATAGCAGCAACTCCACCAGGCTTACAGGAGGCCGAGGAGAGGTCTTATCTTGGCTAGCAAAGCACATCAACATGCATTGGCCTTAAGAAACCCATTTTTGATATATAGTTGAATATGTAAGTACATAAGGATTGAGTGATTTCTATATAATCTTTCATTATTATTATTATTATTATTATCACATTACATTATCATAGGAAACTTTGTCATGTCAAATTGTTATAAATATAAATATCAAATATTAGATATTAGATATGTAAATATATAAGAATGGTATGATATATATGTAAATTTTTCTATTTTTTTTGGTTTATGCTACATTTGATAATTTCTACTTTTAATTAATTTCAGAATTTGTTTTTTTCCCCCACAAAATTACGTTTTTATCTCATTGCCTCCGTGTCTATCACTCACTCTCTCTCTCTCTCTCTCTCTCGCCGCGGGGAGATGTTCTAGCTGCGAAGAAACCAGGAAAAAAGAAAAAGATTTGGGTTATCTATTAAGGGAGGAATCTCAAAAATTGCTGGCGAAGCTCCCTTTTCGTGTTTCTCATCTCCTCCAGCAAGAGATCCGATCCTCTCTGCTCTGTATTGATTCATTCCTTCAAATCGAACTTTTTCCAGTTCAAAAGCTCTTCTAAAAAAGTTTTAGAATTGCATCATAGAGGAGCCCGTCACGGTGGTGGGCGTGTTGTATTAGCATAGCTTCTTCTGGCTCCGATGGCTTCGGCGAAGTCGTCCCGATCTAGGGCTTTGGGGCCCTCTGGCCTGGCGTCCTCGGGGATTCAGCATCTCGGAGGATCGATTCCTGGATCCCAGGAGAGCGGTGTGCAGCTTTCCGATAAGCTAAAGATATTCAAGTCCGACAATTTTGATCCCGATGCCTACATGCAGTCGAAGTGCCAGAGCATGAACGAGAAGGTATGCTCCTTCCCTTTCTCCCTTCCTTCGTTTGTGAATCACGATTAGTTTGAATTGGCTAAATTTTATTTGGAGGATTGCGTGAACTTCGTTTGGGATGATTTAATAGGACTGCAAATTTCGATAATCCAGTTGAATTTTCTCTCAAATAAAACTTTTGATCTCCTGTTTAGTACGTGGCTACGTGTAGTTATTTATATTGAATTACTGGAAGCAAGTTTTCTGTAGGAATTTATGAACTGTACTTGGTTTACTGCATGCTTAAGGTTTAAATGCTTCCCTATGGCGACTGGAAGCTGCTTTGATGGCCAATTCTGGATTTTGGGATCTTTAAGATCCATTAATAATTTGTTTTTGATTTGATGTCAGCGTGTCATAAATAATATTGTTCGTTCTTGCAAATAAGCTGTACAATTGGAATGTTGAACTGTCCAAGATTTCATGCTTTAACATCTTTTAACTTTGGAGTAGGAACTGCTTTTTGTGTAGGATTGTAATTAGAGAAATTTACGTACCTTGTACCAATTCATGCATAGCACTTTGGCACTCTAAACCTATGCATGATAATAGTGCTATTTTTAATGTTATACCAAAGATTTAAGTGCTATGTGTGTAAATATGAAAGTTTACATGTGAGATATGTAAATACATAAGATTTAAGTGCAATGTGACCTGCATTTTCATGGTGAGGATTGCACTTAATTTCGTTTTTCTTCTTTGCAATACTTTAGGAATGATGAACAACCTTGATGTTGTATGAATATGTGCATCTTTTTCTTCATTAATTGTTGAGAAATTTACATATATACCATACAATTATTATGTATTTACATATGTAAGACCAAAAGTTTGATATTTACACTTATAACAACTTGGTGTCATGATCCTATGCATGAAATTATGTCTTTTGCTTTTAAGAAGATTGTGATGGTATTATTTTTGATGTGATGTTAATGATTTGTGTGTTATGCATGCAAATATGAACATTTAGGTGTTAGATATGTAAATATATAAGAATTGTGTAATATACGTATGTAAATGCCCCTTAATATTTTTTTACCATAAACATGCTCTTATCTGTATATTTCATAGTGTCATGTAGTTTGCTTATTTTTATGCTTGTAACTTGTGTGAAGGAAAAAAATTTCATGAGGTAATGTTCGGTTAAAGGGGATCTCTTTTCTTTAATTTCTTATTTTTTAGGTTTTTATGATATCCCATCTCAAGAGCCCTTTCCAAGTAATTTTAATGAAATAATGCTGGTGCAGCTGAGGCATTCATGAAGTTTTGAATACCTACAAGAGCAAAATGGAGTGTGAATTTCTTAACTGAGCTGAGGTTTACTCCAGCTTTTTAAAATGCTTTCTTTTACTGTGATGTAAAAGAAAAATTAGCTTATCTTATTGAATATTTGAGTGGAGAAAGAAGAAGTGAAGTTAAAGGCTATAACCATAAGGGAAATTTACATACATACCACACAATTCTTATGTAGTTACATAACTAGCACCCAAAGCTTTATATTTACACTTATAACACCTTGTTGTCATAAACCTATGCATGGAAATGTGTATTTTACTTTTAAAAGAGTAGTGATGGTGGTATTTTTTTATGTGACGTTAAATATTTGAGTTGTTTGTAAGTAAATATGAATGTTTAGGTGCTAGATATGTAAATATAAGAATTTTTTGGCATATATGTAAATTCTGCAAACCATAATCCCATATGAAGACAGTAACCACCAACAAATTGACCTCAAATCTCAGCACATGTTCTTTGCAGATCGATGACATCAAATTTGGGGGATCCACACTCAAAAGCTGTTGCAACAACCTTTTGTGAAATTATAGAATTCGGAGAAAGAACCTAAAGCAATGAGTATAAGCAGAGGAACAAAGGGTAGTAGAAAGTGAACAAGCCTATGGTTTTTGTTTTTGTTTTTATTTTTCTTTTTTGGATTTATTGGAAAAGAAATGCATTTAAATTGAAAGTTTGCATATCATAGATGCCTATTACTCATGTTGATGATCCAGGTTCACTCCGCCTTTTGATCATTGGAGGTTGTTCTGCAATTCAATTGTATTTATTTATCACTCTTTCTATGCCACTTCATCAAAAATTTACATGGGGTGCAATAATTCTTTTATTTATTTTACCTTCTTGTAAATTTTACAACTTTGTCGCAATATTCATGTCATTCATCCACTGACATTTTATTTTCTCACTTTTATGAGAACTTTTGTTTCTAAACAGCTTTTGGATTGCCATCTTTGCAGGAAATAAGACACATGTGTGCATATCTGCAAGATCTAAAAAAGGCTTCCGCAGAAGAAATGCGCAAGAGTGTTTATGCTAATTATGCAGCATTCATTAAGTATGTAATCTAATCATTAAAATTTTTTTATGATGATATCGAATGCCAGTGCAACTTATTTTTCATGCCCTTTGTTTGATCTTCTGTATAATTTCTGATTTTTTCTTCTCAAATCTACCTACCTCTTCAGCTTCCTTGCTTATTGTCACATAATTGTCAAACTTTTTATTTGAAAGTTAGTTCCATTTGTACACCGTATATGACACACCAGGTGCTTTATTTCATATCGGCTATGATCACAAGGTTTTTCTTTCAGAATATATGACATTGGATTTGTTTTTCTTTTTATCATGCAGATTTGGTCTAGACGCTATTTACTTTATAGATTATGCTTGCATTTCCATCCATCTGATGCATAAATTTTTCTTACAGATGCCATGTGCTATGTTTTCACTTTTGGTTCGTTATTTGCAAATTTTCATAACTACAATGCCCTTACAGGACATCAAAAGAAATATCAGATCTTGAAGGTGAACTTCTTTCCATTAGAAATCTGTTATCCTCTCAAGCCGCTTTAATTCATAATTTAGCTGAAGGGGTTCATGTTGAGTCTTTATCTGAGGATTCTAAAAATGCTAAGGAGGATAATATAACAAAAATTGATGATCGAGAGCCTTCTGAGTTAGAAAAATGGTTGCGAGAACTTGGTGATATACTTGATGTTTTGCTTGCTGAAAGGAGAGTAGAGGAAGCTTTGGATGCCTTGGATGAAGCCGAACGAATTGGCTCAGATGCGAAAGAGAACCAGATGCTGAGTTCAACTCAACTTTTGTTGCTAGAGAATACTATCATCGAGCATCGTCAGAAGTTATCGGATCAACTCGCTGAAGCAGCATGTCAATCATCTACTCGTGGAGTGGAGCTTCGTGCGGCTGCCTCAGCTCTTAAAAGGCTCGGGGATGGACACCGCGCCCATAGTTTATTGCTAAATGCGCATTACCGTCGGCTTCAGTATAACATGCAAACCATTCATCCAACAAGCACATCCTATGGAGGAGCATATACTGCCGCACTATCGCAGCAAGTTTTCTCTGCCATTGCTCAAGCTGTGAATGATTCTTTGGAAGTCTTCGGTGACGATTCAGCATATTCATCAGAACTTGTGACGTGGTCAGCAAAACAGGCGGAGGATTTCGCACGTCTTGTAAAGAGACACGTGTTAGCTTCATCTGCAGCTGCTGGAGGTCTAAGAGCTGCCGCGGAATGTGTCCAAATAGCCATCGGACATTGTTCGTTGCTGGAAGCTCGCGGGCTCTCCCTTTCTTCCGTTCTTCTGAAACTTTTCAGGCCCAGTGTTGAACAAGCATTGGAAGCAAATTTAAAGCGAATTGAAGAGGGAACGGCAGCGCTGGCAGCTGCAGATGATTGGATTCTTACACCACCTCCGTCTGGGACACGTTCGACAGGTAGATCGGCTAGCACGATAGCCATTGTTCAGCCTAAACTTTCAAGCAGTGCACACCGTTTTAATTCAATGGTTCAGGTAAGAGGTACCCTTGCACCCAGATGAGAGTATGATATGTTTTACCTTTGCTTTTCTAATTTGTCTGCTTTAGTTTATTTCCTCCAATTATCTTATATGAATATATTTATGCACTTGAGAAATTGAAGCGACCGATAATATTTACGCAAATAATATCTTGGAGTGTATATTTTTTTAGATGTACCTCTATTTGAGTATCCTCTAGAATGATAGCTACATTAATAGTGACATCAGATCCAATGTATTTTTTAATTTTTCTTGAATAATTTTAAGAAAAGGAGTTTACCCTCTAGCTTCTTTTTGGGTTTGGGGCTATCCTCTAGGAAATGGTGAGTAAAGGGGCTCTAACAAATAGGATTTGTTTATGCTTAACGGCATCTAGAAATGGGTAAAATATATTTTTCATTTGCTACTGTTGAGTGGTACATGTGGTGTTTTCTGTACATTACTAAATATTTTTAGCCAGAATTTGTGCAAATTGATTCATGTTACATGTTGTGAAACTCTTATAATACTTATATAGGATAGAAAAGAAGGATTTATGAAGGTAACCTCCAATAGTGGAATAAGACTTCTAATGATGATGATGATTCAACTAATGACAATTTCTCCAGAGATAATAAGCGATTTGAGAGGGTTTACTTCAAAAAAGTATGTAAAAAAATGTTAAGATATGCACAGCATATCTTTATTCTAGATAATGTGCACTTACATTACTTATATTGAAGTCACCAAACTTGTTAACAAATATGCACTGGCATTGAAGTTGTGCAAAGCTGTTAAGTTTCTTGATATCACTTCAATCAAACGACTGATATATGCTACTAAATTTTTTATTGTTAAATCTTGCATTTCAAGTTTTTTTTTTCTTTTTTTTTTTTTTGTAACAAATGCATGATTCTTAGTAAGTTCTTTGTTTAGCTTAAGATAGTCATGTTTTGTCTCCACTGCGATGTGCTTAGGTTTTATCTCGTCATTTACGCTCTTGTTCTCACCCTATTTAGCCGTCATATTTTATCTTCAACCTCTATCTTTTTTTTTTTGTTCTCATTTTTCAACTGTATCCACAAATTTTCTTAATATTTCTTGCATTAACATGTAAGTTTTTCTTATTTTCCACATTGCCTTTCTTTTCCTTTTGATTTCCATAAATAAAATTTATTCCTATGAATTTTGTATGCCTTTTGTTTTCCGTCCTATATAACTTCGTCGCTTTGTACCAAAACTTTGCATGCTTTGATACATTTACATATTTATTATCCTAGCCATGCTTTTTTAATTGAAAAACTAGGGAGATCCATCTTATTAGTTGAAAGTAGAAAAAATAGAAAAAGAATTATTTGATACAAAATTAACTAGAAAACAGATCTTTAGAAAAAAGAGAAAGTTAGATAATGGCTTTCTAGAGGCTGGTCCAGGAAGTTTAAAGCTCTCATTTTTTCTATGATTTGATATATTTTATTTCCATGACTATTATCATTTGATAGTAAGTTTTAGATAAAAGTATTGAACCTTATTTTTTTTTAATCATCCTTAATATTATTTGAGAAGCAAGTGCTATTCATTGCATCCAAATGTTCAAAAGAGCCAACAATAAGATGATTTCTCAAATGTCTTCAATATTGTCTTTGATAAATATCTCTTTCAACTAAATGGGGGAGTTCAGGGGAATAAAATCTTTGGAATCATTTCCCTAGAGGAGATTGCGCAAGACATAATTTGTATAAATCCTCAAACCCATATGTGATAGAAATCTTCCCCAAAATGAAAATCCAAAGAAAGCTATCTTCAAAGGGAACAAGGCCTTCGAAATCTAAGGATAAGAAGTGAGAGTATCATTATGCATTAAGAAAGTTTACGAAGACTAGATTGAGGAAATAACTTTAGGAGAGCAACCACTTAGGAGAGTCAATATGTGAATTCATCTTAATGCAATTAAACTCATTTTAAAGATATATAAATTCATTATTGAAGGAGTAATCTCTTCTTAGTGAAGATGCCAATCAAAAGAAAGGGAGAAAAGAGACTTTACCAAACAATTTAACTTCCAAGTCATCTTAAAAAATATCGTCATGAAGCTTTGCCGAAGGCAAATTATGGATCCAAAAATCTTTCCAAAATCTGTTTTTGCATTATTATTGACATTTTAAGAGATGAGGTGAAATAAATAATAATTTTTTTTTAAATCCTTAATAAAATGAGAAGCATTAGTGCCTATATTCATCCAAAGCCAATAGTAGTTTTATACAAATATTTACTTTTGATGATGCAACTTAATAAGGAAGTAGTGTCCACGTGAATAGATTTTTAGATTCATTTTGAAAGAAGAAAAGTAGTCATTGTATGGAGATTTTTAATACCATGTTCACCAATTTTTTTAGTTTTACATTTTTTTTCAGTTAACCAACAAGAAATCTCTTCTTTCAACAATTCATTTTTACGAGAAACTGCTTCTTATACTGTCACTTTTGGTAATGATTCAATTTGAAATCCAAAATAATGAGTAGTACAAAGGAGTGTAAGATAAGATATAACTAATTAGAACAATCCTTCCACCTATAAAGGGACGTATAACTTTCTAGGAAGCAAGGTTTCTCTGAATTTTATCTGTAATAGTGGTCCAAAGACTTGTTTGCATCATTTTTAGTTTTGAAAGGAATGCTTAAAAATTGGGAAGATAGTCTTTCAAGAAAACATCTCTAAGCATTAGTGATAGAAAGTTCTTTATGATGAAAACCACCTAGATAAATTAAAGAAGATTCAAGGAAGTTAATTTTGAGACTTGGGAGAAAAATATTTTTATGAGCCAAAATTCGATCATAATCACCTCTATATTAGAATGCAAGAATTATTCTTTTTTTCTATGGTGGAATGGGTTATCCCATGTGCCACAACAATGCAATCAAAGTACTTCTACATTCAATAAAGACACCATGGGAAAGATCAAACAAATCATGAAAATTTGATTTAAGTTTATTTGCTAAAGTCTTGGCTATTATTTTGAAGGTCTTATGGTGGAGGCTAAGAGGTTTAAATTTTTTAGGATTTTTGCAAACATCCTTTTTGGCAATAAGACCAATGTTCACATCATAATTCAAGCTTGCCTAGGAATTCTTAGAATATATCCTCAAACATCTTCAAATCTGATGAATAAGATCTATTTCCCTTCTACTTTGGCATTTTTATGAAAATATAAGTGATCTATAGTCTTCAAGATGGCACTTGATTTTGGATTTTTTATGTCAACAAATTTCTTTTTCATTGAATTTGTTGTCGATCCATTTTCTACCTTTTTTATGATCTTCAGGGTTTTGGTAGGATGCTAAACCAGGTCAGATTTGATTTCAATATTATTAAGTTTATTTATCATTGATTTTATTTCTTTAACTTTAATAATGTGATGATGTATTTTTTATTCAACCATTAAGATGTCTTCTTATTAGTTTAAATTGTATGGTAAGGCTCTTAAACCTATCTCCATTAGAAAAACAATCATTCCACCGGCTAGTAATTAATTTTTTAAAGCCATCCAAACTAACTAATTGTTTTCAAATTTTAAAATTTGACTCGTAGGAATGGAGTGAGGTTACAAATAAAAAATGATTGGGCATTGATTAAAAAAAACACATCAATAGTCTTTTGTCTCCTCTTTAGAAAAGAAACATCACAATAAGTGGATATATCGAAATGATCCGGTTTTGCGAATATATATATATA
>NW_018164666.1:880348-888483 GCF_001263595.1 Phalaenopsis equestris
TATATATATATATACTATTATTACTATTATTAGACCATGTGAAGGATCTTCTAGATATAATTGAGTCGATACAATGAAAGAAGCTGGCAAACTCGATAATGAAATCCAAAGGTTGTTTGGAACTATTAGTAAATCTTTCATGTAAGGGCATAGTATAATTAAAATCATCACACAAAATTCCTTTAAAAAACCATTTGGATCCAAGATTGAAAGCTTGTTTAAAAACAAATGTCATTTTATTTGGACCGATCATACATTGTTGCAAGAACCAAGTCAAACTTTTAGGTATATTGAGAAAGTGAAATAGTAATAGAAAATGTACCACTCATTGAATGGAACACATCCAGAGAGCACTTTTTTCTTTTACAGAGAAAATCACCGAATTTGTTACATGCTTTAAGAGAAGCCTAATTATTAATATAGTTGCCTCCAATGGATTGTAGGAACATTGGGAAAGTAATGATCAATTTTGAACATGTGTCCTAAAATTCCCTTAAAATCCCGTCTAAAAAAATATTTCTTTTGATTTTGGATGCTAAGCCATGAACAATCAAAGTTACAATTTTCATAAAAATTGTTTGATTTCAAGAGAATTGATCCATGAAAATCAAATTAAGCAACTAACCAAGAAAAAGGAATCATCTGATGTTAAAACATCACATGAATCCGCTAAATAGTTTGATAAGTCAGCTAGAGGATGTGATACAAATCTGTCAACTTGATTTGAAGGTAAAATATAAATTTATACCCATTAAAATTATTTTTTCTAATGTTACTGCACGTTGAGTGAATGAAAATATTTCTTCTGGGATATTTTTTGACAATTTTGGGTTTTAAATGCTCTGAAGAAATTCAACTATGAGGAAATGGAACTTTTAAGTAAATAAATCAGCATGGGCTACACTAATTGCATTTTAAGATTTTTTTTTAAAAGAAGAATTTTGTGTTGCAGGATTTTAAAATTGATTTGTGCAGGAGTCAAATAGACGCTTATGGATTGTAGAAGCAAGGTAAAACTTGAATGTGTTGACAACATTAAAAGAGGGGATTTAATGCCGAGAAAGCTCAAAGTTGGTAAAGGGCTACAAACATTGGAATGAAAATCAGCATGAAGTGGAAAGACATCAGGAAATCCAGTTGGCGGTGAGGCAGCTTTTGCAATCATTGAATCCACATACTTAGAGGGACTAGAGGCCCAATTAGAAATCATAGTTGCACTTGATTAGGATTTGGTGGAACCAAATTGGAATCATGAAAATGATTGCCTGACTCGATCCATTTGGCATTCAAGGGTTTCAAGTTAAGAGTTGCTTTGAAATGCTTGAAGCTTTAAAATTACTGACCTGTGTAATCATTACATACTTTTCATTTGAGTTTGAATTAGAGAGGACATCTAAGGAAGTTATTAGGACTGGATTAAAGCAATAACTTGTGGAGATCCACAAGCAAAATTTCAAAAAAAAAGTCTCAAATTTTTGAGAAAGTAAAACCTTGGAGGAAGGATCAGAAAGGTGAAGTGGATTATGGGAAAGACCATGAAAAGAAAAGGACCTCTTGAGATTAATATTTTTGTACGAGTTATTTCCTTGGAGTATGTGATAAGTATGCTGAAAATGCAATAAAAGTCTTCAACTTTCTTGAGAATCAAAGTTTCCCAATTAGAGATGGTGTCTTGTGCATACAAATTATTCTCCCAAATTTGATGAGCTGTGCTGAAGGGAACTCTAATTCCAGAAAGAGCATGACAAACCATGAATGCCAGCCCAAACTCACTTGAGTTTCTTAGATCCAGAGTTACCAATTTTTTTGTTCTATTTTCTGACCATGGGGGTGAAGTCGCTGTGCTTGATGAGTCCCTTTTTCTCTTCAGAGATTCAAGGTTTTCGTGCCTTTGAATTTGGCGAAAAAATTAAGCTTGAGGAAATAATAGAAATAATCACTTTGGAAAGGCTGTTTTGTTTTATTTTCTTGTCTGATACAAAAATACATCCAATCACAAAATTTTCTCATCTTCCACTAGAGAATGAAGTCAAGACATGGATTGTGAACTCTTTCTTTTTATGTTAAAATGGATTTATAGGTATGATCCAACTTATTGCATCCATGACAAATGATTTCTTTTTCACAATCTCTAGCAAGGTGATTTTTTCCTAGAGATTTGAACTAGATAGGCGAAGAATGTTTGCCTATGTACTGTTGGAGTATGTGGCTCTCAATACCCTTATCCGACCAAAGTAGGTCGATGGAATTCTTAGCTATTATGTCTTTTTCTTCTACGAGTTGCTTCCCATTCAAACCTTCTTGTTAATAGAATAATATTTCTGGTGCTGGTTAAGAAATAAGATTCTGTTTGCGTAAACTATCGTTTCCATTGCTTTCACTTATTCTAAAAACCATAATTTTATTCAATTCAAATATTTTCCAGTTTTCAATGGCAGTTATTTTGTATGAAGAAATAATCACATATTGGCTGAGGATTTGGATTTTAAGTAAAATTGTTATTTACTGCCGAACATGTCTCTGTTTCTGATAAAATTTGAAGCCTAACATAAGCCATGCCAAAACATACACATGATTGTCAGTTTTTTGTTCATCCATTTCCATTTTCTTTGAATTGGAGTTTTACAACAATGCCACATGCATCTGGTTTCTCTCATGCGTTGTTTGTGATATCTTGTAGGATTTCTTCGAAGATGTAGGCCCACTTTTGAGTATGCAGTTGGGCAGCTCCACATTGGATGGCCTTCTCAAAGTACTCAATTCCTATGTAAATTTACTAATTAATGCCTTACCAGGCTCAATGGAAGACGTCGAAAATTTGGAAGGTTCAGCAAATAAAATTGTTAGATTGGCAGAAACCGAAGTGCAACAGTTGGCTTTGTTGGCAAATGCATCTCTGTTAGCTGAAGAATTGCTCCCACGAGCAGCCGCCAAGCTCATTTCACATTACCAGACCAGTGTGGCAGATGATTCTCGCAAAAAAATGAGCGATAGACATAATCGGTTGCCAGAACAAAGGGAATGGAAGAGAAAATTGCAGCGCTCTGTTGACAGACTTAGAGATTCATTTTGCAGGCAGCATGCTCTAGATCTTATCTTCACAGAGGATGGTGAAACACATCTCAGCGCTGAAATGTACTTAAGGATGGATGATAGTCCTGAAGAACCAGAGTGGTCTCCCTCTCAAGTATTCCTGGTAATTATTATTCCAAGGCCATTTGCATACATACCGCCTAATTCCTTCGTATTTACATATCTAACATATAGATTTTGATTTTTTTACATTTATACCACCCAAATCTTTCATATCACATCAAAATACCACTTTTTTTTTTTTTCTTTTTTTTTTAAACTTTGAAATACACCTTTTCATGCATAGGTAAGGTGGTATTTGTGTAAAATTGAAGTTTAGGTGTTAGATGTGTAAATACATGAGAAATGATTGGTATGTATGTAAAGCTTCCTATTCCAAATGCATTTTCTTTTCCATGAGCAGAAGTGGTCTTGCTTTTAGCACTGCAAGTTTTTTAGTTAAATATCCGTAGATAAAATTGGTGCAAAATTTTGAAATTGTTAGTTATTGGATATATAAATCATGTGCTTTGAGGTTGTTCTGTCTTTTAAATAAATTTTGTTTGCTGTAATTGTGCTAATGACATTGGTGCTTATGAGAGTAGGTTGTATTATCTAGTTATTTTAATTACTTAGTACAGCTTTTTTTTTCCTTACTGCTGCAAGTGGATTTAATTCTACCAGCACGAAGTACAAATTTGATTCCAACATTCTCTTCCACGGTGATTTGGACGTTTTGGGTCTAGCGATACTAATGAAACTTAGGCATAGATGCAAGTTGAAAGTGGAAGGTTTTGATTATCATGCTAGTAATTTATAATTTTAGCAAAACATTTTATTTAAAAAAGGACAGCAAGCATTTTTTTTAATTCCATAAAATACTGAAGCAGTTCATGAAATTTCATAAGCATTAGCAAATATACAAATTTAGCAACTAATCAAGTTCATGATTTAAAAGAAAACTCTGTAATGTATCTTTGCAAAATTGCAATTATCATGCAAAACAAACGACTAATCAATTTTAAAGATGATGATAATGCTAAAAATCACCTCAAAGGTAAGAATAGAGCTTCACGTTGATATTGGGAGTTTCTCCATGAAGTAGTAATCCACAAGTCCGTAACACTCGTAGAACTCACATAACAAGCACGCTTACAAGAGAGGAAAATTGAAGTTGTATTTCAGTATTTATTGTTCATTTATTTTTTACATGCTTTAGGTTCATAGTTATAACTTTCAAATGACCTCAAATAAGAAACTATATAAAATTTGTTGTAAGCTTCAATATATCCAATGTAAATTATTTGATTGATTTTTTTTCATAAAATCTAATCCTAGAAGTGCTTAACGCGCCAATTAAAATGGGAAGACTGTTAGGATAAACAAGGAGTTGTTGGTAGGGAAGAAGTGCGGGAGCATAAGATGAGACAATAATTGTTTAGGCTTTTAGCAATTAGTGGGAGTCATTAGGTGGCACTTCAGTGCAACATTATCTGGTAAATTTAAAATAATACAGGTGGTAGCGGAAGAGTAGTCGAAAAAAATAAATGCAGCGGAAATCCCTCTGATAATTTGCTGCTGTGAATTCACAAGGGAATGAAAACAAAGAGGAATCCACTGTACTTGTAACAAGTTTATGAAATAAAATTAAATTAGATTATATTCAAATTTAGGATACTGCCAGAACTTCCTAGAAGTTTTAACTTAGCTCCACCCCCAATTAGTTTCTTAAAAATTTTTTGTAGAAAATTTTTGTGAATTTAGATGGCATTATTGCCTTAGCTTTTGGTTTAAATTTCACATTTTTAGTGTTCCACAATAGACTTATTATTGCGATAGTTATTTGTTAGTGTTGATTTCTTAATATTTTATTTACCCATTTATTATTCTCCTGTATTTCATATCTAAATTTTTTTATTAAACTCTTTCTTTGTGATCAGGGGATTGCATATTCAGTATGGCGCATTTTTTATAGTTAGTAACTATTTGAATGTTGAATGAAATAATAGTAAAAAGTTGTTTTTAAGATGATATATACATGCAATATGCTTTTGATTGTGGTGAGTGATTAGATTTCTTTTGAGCTTACCAAATGTTACATTTGCTATCATAAGCTTCAAGTTCAGAAAAATGTTCACTGCTACAATAAAGTTAAACATTCAAAAAATCAGTGCAAATGATAATTAAATAGCTGTTTGATTAAACCTCCCTTAGAAATTTAGAAGCATATTGAAATCCATGCTGCAGCCAGAAAAGTTAGTTTATGCTTGATTTAGTAATATTCAATTACAAAAACAGACTAATAATTTCAATTTGAGGCATGGATAATCCTTTATCTTCCTTTTCTTTTTTAATTACTGATCTTTTTTCCATTGAGATTATGTAAAGTCTCATACAATATGGTTTTCTTTTTCATGTAAGTCTTGATCAATTCATGAGTTTTATTCATTCTCAGATTTCTTTCGAAATTTAGTGTTTTGATCACTTTAAATTTATCATTTGGAGTAAATTAAACATATCGTCTTATTTTTTGCATCGAAAGTGACAAATTTTTGCATGATGTAAAATGTGAGAAACTACTAATAATAATCTTTTGTCCATTCTTTGCATGTCTCATCTTAGGTTTGGATTGGCGAATCTCATTTCGGTAATATGGATATAACTTTTTCCAAAAATTTATAATCACCAATTGCATCATGTTAGAAAGAATTATATTGATCCATCACTCTTACAAAGGGGAAAACAAATGCATAATCAAGATAAAATGTCAATGCAATCATTTTTTACATATGCACCTTTGTTTATATATTAACAACCCATTCTTTTAAGGAACAACTTAAACCTTCCAATCATAAAAGTTGCATATAGTTCTTATAGGAAAATATAATAAATTGTTAAAAAAAAAAAAAACTAAATTTGCCATCCAAAACCATAAAATATTACTAAAAGTAAACTAAAATAAAAATAACACTGGCACTCAGATTGTCAATTTGTTTTTCTCAGCGGACACATAACTGCATTTTTCATGAATTTAAACATTAAATTTTGCTTATAATCTGTCGGGCTTTGAATGTTTGGCTTTGATGATTTGAGCACTTCAGATTACTGAAACAAATATAGGCATAACTTTTGTGCTTCCTTCAGAGCAGAATCATTGAAAACAAGCTTGTTGAATTAGTGCACATGATTCTTTTTCATACAACATTAGATATAAGTTAATGATCCAATAATACTTATGGTACAAAATGTGCATGCCTTCCTGGGAAAATTTTAAATGTGAATTCTCAAGGAGGAAATGTAAAGATTGAAGAATTTAAGATGGTGTTCAATTTATAATTTGAAGTTAAATCAAATATATTAAAAATCTGTGTGTTAAAAGTATTTCTAAAATTTTTAACTTGTGGGCATTCATCTTAATATTTAGCATGGTTTTATATGTTTTTTTCTTACATTCAAAAGTAAATCATTATTTATTTTCTTGGGTTATTTGAACTTATATGGTAACATTTTTCTAGCAGTCAACTTCTCATAGTAACTTGTGAACAATTTTTTTAAGGTTTAAACAAACCACTACTTTATTTCGTAATGTGAATTTAAGATATCTTCAATTCACCACTTTGGCCTACTTATAAATGTCATTATTAAAAGTAAGTTTAATGTGAACATTTTTTTTAATTATACAAATGACTAATGTATGCAATACAGCATGCTGCAAGCAAGGATATTGCTAACAAACCAATATTTTTCCTAATGAATACTAATTAATACACTATAACTAATTTGCAAAGCTGGAGATGTTTAAAAAGTGATATTTGTAAAATTCAATGAAGTTTTTGTTTTTTATCATGAAAAAATTAACAATTAAATTCTGTGTCTATGTTATGGACGGAGAAGCTCTTTATGCAAAACAAATCCAAATGGCATATATTTTAGTCTTGATGAGTTATACACTGTTGGTTTCAACCTAATAGAAGTAAATTTGAATTTCATAAATTTTTAAAGGCGATTATCAGTAGTATGTCCTTTGATTGTTCATACACAACTTGATGAAGTTATTTTTATAAATTTTTTGCAAAAGTAAATCTAAATCAGTTTGATTACTTATCATAGGAACAATTCTTATAGGTAGTCTTCAAAAATTGCTTGATTGATTCATTAGTTAAAATAAACCTGATTTTTCCAAGTTAACTTAAAAGAATTGATTCAATTTCTATCAAAAGTTCACGCTCACTTCTGATTCATGATCTGTTGCAATGTTAATTGCAAATTAGGACTATATTTGTGCATAGGCTTAGTATGAATATGTTTTTAGAAGAAGCATGTGCAAGCTCAACAAAAATTTGATGTAGAATCATCTTGTAGTTGTAAATATTTTTCGCCGTTTAGTTCACCATTAAAAGAATATTTATTACTTACAATTTTTCTTATAGCTTTGTAGTCAATCTTACAGGAATCTTGTGTTTGTTTCTGTTTGATGGATTTTAGATAAAATGATAATGATTTTTCTTGGAAATATTAAGTTTAAGTCTAGTAGTTCTAACAAAATGTTTGTAATATTTCTTATCCTCTAATATTTTGTATTAAGCTTTAATTCAGTATCTTTGGCAAATTGTATGGCAATTCATTCTTAATTTCCTTATTAAGACGTTTAGACAATATGTAATAATAATGCAATAATCTAAATATAAATAATTTTTGACTTCTATACGTTAATCCTTACACACCATTCAAAGAAAATGTAGTTATATTGTTTGTGTAGTTAAGTTGATTATGTAATTGGTCCATGTATATACTAAATGGTCAATATTGTTCATGCTTATATTCCATATTAGTTCATATAACAAAACTTCACCAACAACATCGAGAAAATCCCATGATTTTTTTTCTAGTTAATTAAACCTCATGGGATGTCGCGGGAGTGCTCTTGCTTCAGACACGGGGCTCAAATCGCGGCTCTCATGTGATCAGGCATGGCAGACCAAAAGTCTCATTTTTTCTTCTTTTTATGTTTTCTTTTCCTTGATCCTTCATTCCTTTTTATTCCTTTTATATATATATATATA
>NW_018164666.1:888669-896208 GCF_001263595.1 Phalaenopsis equestris
ATATATTATTAAGGTTTGGAAGTCAGTTTTTGGCTTGAGTTTGTTTAGGACAGCTGTCGGCGTCCGTTTTTCTCCCTTTTAGGGTTACTTCCGAGGGATTGGGTGGTGCTCTGGTTGTATCTCTCTCCCTAGGTGGTGATTATCTTTCTTTATTCCCTTCTGCATCCTCCCACATCGCTCACGGCCACCCCTTCCCGATTCCAGTTGCCTGTAAAAGCCTCTTTTTGCTGTTTTCTGCTGTTCCTGTGTTCTATCTGCCTTTCTTACCTCTTGGCTGTTGTTCCAGCTCCTCGCTGCTGGTCCGGCTACCAGAAACGACCCTCTTCTGTCTTGGCAGCCGTTCTAGCCATTCTGAACCACATAACTGCCACCTAGGCACTGTTCCAGTCCTCCCCCCTTTGCTGCCATCATCTGGTAGGCCTTGCCAAATCAATATGCGTGGTGTACTTACTGTCCATAACCCAGGAAACTGTTGCCTTGTTGTTTTCTACTATCCAACTGCTTCGTCCACCATCACAACCACCTCCACTTCCCCTTGATCCAACCCTAGTGGGAGTTAGTAAGTCTTGTTCGTTTCTATTTTCTATTTCAGTTGGTTGTTTGTAACTTCCTATTTGAGTTTCGGCAATAATATTTACTTTTTATTGTTCTGTGTGTTAAATCCCGTATCATGGGAATTGGACATTTTAAATTTCAAAGGAATTTTTGAAGTTATTGATCTAGTTTGAAAATCCCCCGAGATTGTCCCTCCAATCAAATTCAGGAATATAATTTTGAATCCTAGAACAATTATATTGAATTTACTTAAAATCATATCTTAACCAATTTCACTTAAATTATTTTTTCATTATTTTATTAATCGATCCAACTATATTATCCTACGCTAGTTGATATTTTGACACAACTATTAGGCTCCATTATCAAAAGATGATACATAAAGTCTTTGATGTAGGATTTCTTCATGCAATTCCATAATGGATTGACAAAATCGATCAAACAAAGCCAAATTCATAGTTACGAACTTCTATTTTAGATAATAATTAAGTCAGTTTGGATGAAATCAAAATTATGTAAAATCCATAAAAAACGATCATTTAGAATCCATCTAATAGAAATCTCACATATAATTTAAGGGCATAAGAAAATCACACATTTGATTGAAATTCACATGACAATTAGAAACATTTGTTTGTATTAGATCCAACAAAAATAGACAACTTTTCTTAGAAATCTATTGTTTTCAATTGTACCAATGTTATCAAAAACACATCCACCCAGTTTGGATGAAATCAAAATTATGTGAGATCCATGCAAACGATCATTTAGAATCCATCTAATAGAAATCTCACATATAATTTAAGGGCATAAGAAAATCACACATTCGATTGAAATTCACATGACAATTAGAAACATTTGTTTGTATTAGATCCGACAAAAAAGAGACAACTTTCCTTAGAAATCTATTGTTTTCAATTGCACCAATGTTTTCAAAAAACACATCCAACCAGCACAACCAGCACTCAAGCTAAAAGAAAAATTACATATTATTCTAGTAGAATTTCATTGGGATTGATTTTTCAGGTCTCAGATTATAATGATTGAGTATGGAAAATATTTTTTTATTTTTATTTTTGTAAAATTTAAATAAGTCCAGCTTATTTCTAAATTGGCATTGTTGGCCCTTATCTTTTGTTTTTTCTCCCCTCCGATGCATTAGATTATTGATTGTGTTACATTCTATTTACATTTTTTTTTAATTTTGTCGTATCCAGGAGTTATATGCGAAGTTAAACAGGATGTCTGCCATAGCTGCTGACATGTTTGTTGGAAGAGAACGATTTTCAACATTATTAATGATGAGACTTACCGAAACAGTCATACTATGGCTATCTGAAGACCAGAACTTCTGGGAAGATATCGAAGAAGGACCTCGACCTCTTGGCCCTCTTGGTCTTCAACAGGTACATTTCACTCTGTCTCTTCTAATACTATGGACGACGGATGGATTCAACACTCACATTCTTTCCTCCATTGTTTTCGATAGTTCTATCTGGACATGCAATTTGTTATCCTATTCGGGCAAGGTCGATACTTATCGAGGCACGTTCATCAAGTTATTGTTGAGATCATAGACAGAGCTATGGCGGCGTTTTCAGCAACTGGAGTGGATCCTGACAGGTAAGTTTTATATTTGATGAGAAGGTGATTCTATTAATGTTTACTTTAATTTGATTTTCTAGTTAATAAGCGTGGCTTTTTGAGTTGGGGCATTTACATACATACCACACAATTCTTTGTATTTACATATTATACCTTCCTATTTACACACATAGTACCTAGATATTTAATATCACTATTAATCATAAATAAAAGTGAATTACAAAAGAGAAAAATTAATTAGTTAATTCTAAAATCTTAACTGCTTCCGCCTATTGAAGGACACTTTGCTTAATAACTGCTCTCGTCGTTTATTACTATTAAGAACTAATTCGAAGCTCTTGGAGGGAGGGGGAATCGGGTCGATTACAAAAAAAAAATTCCACAGAGAAGAAAAACCCCTTGCTTCTCCTTCCCTCGCTCCAGTCAAAGTCCAAGTGCTACTTCCTCTTGGTCGTTGTTGTTCCTAGTCTTACTTGCCTGCTCCCAATCGCATGGCAGTTGTTGTTAGGGTTAGCTGCAAAAGACACTATGAGATCACTGTGCACGAAGACTCCCGTCTTTCTCTGCTTTTGCGCCATTTCTATTAGGATATACTCGCGGTGATTTCTCTTGGGAAAGCGACGACAGGATTACTGCATACAGAAACCTTCGAAACTCTCTTCTTTTCCCCGCATCGCAACTTTCACGCTTGTAAGCTTCTCTGTTGTGACTCCCAAAGTGCATGAGCCTTTGCAATCAATTGTTCTTCCTTCAAAACTGAAGCAGACTGTCGTGACACTCTCTGCCACTTGCTTTGCCCTAACCCGTCGAAGACCTCACCATTCCTCTGTTTAGGGGACCAAGATGCAGACGTCGTCGTCTTCATTGTCGCAAGAACCGCCACACTCTTGCAGTGAAGCCCCTACACCGAAGTTGCCACTTCCTCGCAATCCCGAGTGCACCTCCCTGTCGTGCCTCCATAAGCTCGAGATCGACTCGTTAAAGCTCTGCACTACCCGAGCTCTACCCAAACTGATGCCCTTGTTTTTTTCCCTTATCTCTCTTGTGTGAACTCAAAATGGGAATAAATACTTTTCGATCCAGCGATAGTCCGAGCCTAAAACTGAGCCGAACTCAATTCCCCACTTGCAGTTTCATACTTTGTGTTGTGTTGTATTAAGAAAAAAAGTGAGGAAAGAAGGAAATGATTATGTGGCAATGCATTAGCTTGCCGATCTCATTTCGTTGTCATCGTCGCCGCCTCACACATGCAAAAATATAAATGCAGGGAAATTAGGCTCATGCTATTTTAATGCAGGATAATCAAAGACCTACTCATATTTTTATAGATCAGTAGGTAAAAATATTATTTATAGCCACGGTGTCTCATGAAACTGATCAGTGCGCCTTGTAGACAGTTGGGCTGACAGACACCCCGATACAACCCCCTAACTAGGAAAACCCCCTAACTAGGAATGATTTTGGGAGGCTTCCAAAATTTCAGGTGAATTTTGAATTGTAAAATAATTTAATATTTGAACTTTATAAACTTATAAAATGACCTAAAATTGAATTATATGAATGTAATAAATTGAGAGGGTAAATTTAAATTGAACAACAAATTTTACAAATTGGGGGTTGAGCTTAACTTAATTGTTAAATCTTATAAATTAGTGTTAAATTTAAGACACAAATGCTATTTTTAAATACTGAAATGAAGAATTAATATATCAAATCGCCACCAAATTTGCTCTACACCTGCTAGCGAATAGTGCGAAAAAATGCTTAAAATGAAAACTTGTGTGCAACGTAAAGTCATACTATTCACACAAACTTTCAAGATGTTTAAATGGGTTTATGACTTTATCAGGTTTTAATACAATAATTAATTTGAATGTAAATACCTCAAGAGTTTTGCAAACTTTTTGAGATGCACATTTTCAATCTATCTGATTTAATTCATATTTTAAAATCATATAAATTATCTTAATACAGAAAATGCTGCAGCTAAAATAACTCAAATATCAGAATTAAAAGCCAACATGTACTCCAACCGATATATTGAATGCTCAAATATTAGTTTGAGAATGTTGCGCTGGCTATTCGGGTCATCTTGTCTATAGGGTTGTAAATCTCAATCAACTGGTCTGATTCTCCTCATCGCAAGGGCTAGAGTTGGGAGTCTAGTAATTTTGAAATAAACGTTTAAATCCTAAAATAAGTTTTTAAGTTTAAATCACCAGTCCGATCATTCTCCTTATAAGGACATGAGTTGACATGACTCATACCCTAAAAGTTTAAACTAACAAAATTAAATGCCCCTTTCAAATATAAAAGTTTAAAATATTTAACGCCACAATGATGGTCGAGTTGTAGATTATTTCAATCCGAAATGTTAATCTTTAAACCAAGATTTTAAAATAATTAACCAAACCGTCTAAGTTAAAATCAATCACTAAAAACTAGAAGTAAAAAGTCATCCATCCTCCGCAACAGTTTGTTGAGGGTGACAAATTTATGATTGACTTCAGCTCACAAAGAGTGAATTTTATATCAACTGCATCCCTATATCGACATTCAAAAAAATCACATGCCAATAAAGATATGATCTTAGTCTTCTTCTGTCTGCTTGGTTTTGCATCGAAATGACATCACAATAGTGGTTATGATGAGATTTCTTTGACCGAGTGGTTGCCGCCAATTGAAACAATTATATTACGGTCACGGTCGGAGCCCGTATGATCCCCAATAAATTTCTATTGTTTGAGTTGTGAATCATAATTGTACAATTAATGACATAGTTTTCTATTATGTAAGGTCGACTTAAATTTGTCTCCTTAGACAAACATTCACCTCATATCTACAAATATCTCTCGGACAATGCAACCCATAACTGCTGAAAAGAATATTTCTTTCAGGTTGGGTTGAATACCTCTTCTGACCAAGTAGATTAGGGACCACAACAACTCGGGATGACAGAACCTTGAGATTTTAATCATGTTTTGTTTTCATTCCCCCACCATCTGCTTTAGTTTCAAGTGATAGATTTTACAATTTTAAATATTAAAAAGTTTGTTGCAATTGTATGTTGAATATTTAGTTCTTAATGACTAGCCTTAATCGAAAGTGCTATCTCTCGTTATCAAGAGGGGTAATTAATCATACGGGCGCCTATAAGAAACCTCGAACCTCAAAAAAAAAAATCCTCACAAAATGAGGGCAAAATCCTTAGATTGTGTTTTATCTACAATTCAATTTGTCTTTTGAAAATTTTACCCTCCAAAAGCTCTCTCAACACAAAAAATCAAAAATAAATGAAGAGTCCCAGGGAGCGATCATAATTTTTTGAGTCCACAATCACATCATAAATAGCACCACTATAATTTTTTAAAAGTGAAAAACACTTTTTCTTGCATAAAGCACCAAAGTGCTACATATGTAAATATGGAAGTTTATGTGTGAGTTATGTAAATGCATAAGATTTGTGTGCTAGGAATGTAAATTTCTCTTTGTAGTTTGACTATATATCATCCATGAAATAAAAGATCTTTGAAGTTCTACAAGTTATATATGGTTGAAAACTTATTAAAAGCCTCTTCAATTTGGCGATCCAACTCATCTCACTGGTATGCTTCATTGAGTCCTGTGATGTGGCACAAGCAAGAAATAATAAGAAAAGATGTGATTAATGCCTCCCCTTGTTTTAAGTGAACTTTTTCAAGTAAATGCATACTCCTAATGCATTCTTTCTCTTCTCCCATACATAAATTCGCTAAAGTGAAGCCCCTTTTTTGTAAAAAATTAAATCATATTAATGATATTAATTCTCAAATGCAGTGTTCTTCCTCATGATGACTGGTTTATTGATATTGCTCAAGAAAATATAAGTAGAATAAGTGGGAAGGGGAGAATGGGCAATGGAGAGAGAGACCTCAACAGCCCAACAGCTTCAGTATCTGCAATGTCCATGTCATCAGTAAGATCACATGGAAGTTCCTGATTCTGCATTTTGCCCCTGTATACTGATCCCTGTATAATTAGTTTTGATTTGTTTCATTCAATTTCTTCTGCTGCTGTGTTGCATTTTTACCATTAGGTCCTGATTTATTTTTTATTTAGCAATCATGCTGAAATTTTTCTTCTTTGTTATGTCTGGATCTGTATATGGTAAATTTTCTGCATCCATTCTGAACACTGTAAAATTCTTTGAACTGAGGACATGAGATCATTGATTTTCTGCTGCTGCAGACCGGTCTGTAAGAGGGGAAACTTGGGAAGGTTTGTTTTATGATTTTGAAATTCTGTAGTGGGTTATAAGGTAATATTATTTAAGAATTAGTTTGTGGTTTCTTTTCATTATTTTATTATGTGTAAAATTCTATTTTTAGGATTTCTAAGGGAGGAAACTTATGAGGAAGGATGATGCACTGCTTTCCATTATGTCATATAAAGATCTTGATGTCATTTGTTGATATGATTACGTTGGAGCTTTTTATTTTTTTTATTTATTTTTAGCATTTACATATATATCATATAATTTTTATGGATTTACATATTTACCATCTAAACTTCATTTTTTTTTTCATATATTACTCAGCTTTTTCATCTTACATCAAAATTATCGTTTTTACTAATTATATGGATAAAATGTTTTAAATGTAGCAGTCAAAAGTTTTGAAATGCTGATATGTAAATTTGTAGGAATTGTTGGGTATGTACGTAAATTTTTTTTTCTTTTTTTCCTTAAATATGATGTTAAATTTGTTTTAACCAACACAAGTCAAGCTAGCCCATTGGACAAATTTTCTATAAAGATTTTTATTTCTTTTTTTTTTTAGGTTTAGGTTTACATAAAGACCACTCAGTTAGGAAAAATATTACATCAGGACTTTAAATTGTAGAGCGACGTTCGGAGTCTACTGATATGCAGATACGTTAAAATGCTCGTGCTTTCCTGTGATTCGGTCTGATAACATAGAAGAATATTCTTCCTGTGTTATTTCACGTTATTTAGGTGTTATTGTGGCGGCATCGATGTATTATTGTGTTATTATAACACTGGTAATCTTTTTAGAACACAATAACACATGAATATTACTACAATAACACCTGAATAATGCATATTCGAGATGAATATTCTCATGCGCTATCAGTGGACTTCGAACGTAGCTCTACATTAGGAGTCCTGATGTAAGATTTTTTCCAGGTCTTACCTATTTATGTGTCCAACACTTATACCTAAGTAGTTTAAGCTATGGATTTCTTATTCTTTCAAAAGGTAGTTTAAATAATTAAAATAGGGAGATGCATTTACATACCTATCACACAATTCTCATGTATATCATAGTACATGCACCACATATTACATTTTATTCAATTAATCACTTTATATATATATAT
>NW_018164666.1:896237-896490 GCF_001263595.1 Phalaenopsis equestris
TATATATATTAAAAAAGATTAAATATTTGCATACTAAAAATATTTGAATAGTTTATATTTCCAGCAAAATATATTCTTTTTCACATAATATGAGTGTTTAATTAAAATTTATTTTTCTGTTCAGGTTAAAATAAATTCGAAGACTTTAGTACTCATTTTGTTTAGAATTTATCAGCATAGTTTTTCAAAAATATTTAAATTAATAAAATTCAAATATTAATTTGTCTTTATTAAATTTATTCGATATATATAT
>NW_018164666.1:896616-931950 GCF_001263595.1 Phalaenopsis equestris
TATATATATATATATATTTATATATATAGCTTTGTACGGTGAAGATAAGAGCAACTTCTCACGCAATTTCAAAGCAGCATCCGTTAGTTTATTTGAGACAAAAAAATATTGTCATTTTCTCAAAATGTAATTAGAGCCTGTACTTTGTAAGGATTTGGATTTTGAAAATAAATAAATACATAAATAAAATCTTTCCAGCAAAACTCAAAAAAATATTCAGTTCCGGGAACCAAATAGTACGTCCGGACAGCAGCGAGAATCAAGCCACATCACCGTCTATTTTATGGGATCTGATTTTCATCATTATCCCAATATATGTGGTCACAGAATAATTTCTCACTTCATAGGGCTTTGATAACTTGGGTCTGTTTGGAGCGGCGGTAAAATGATGTTGCGACCTCGTATCATAATGGATATATTATATTTTGACAATTTTTTTGTATTTTTTCACTGATCATGACTAGGTATGGTGATAACTTTTTAGCTATCATCTGACTGTTCTAGAAAAAAAAAATTATAATAGTTACCTTAATTTTTAAAATATCAGATTATTTTTCAACAACTTAACAGTTGGTATTTAATAAACTGCAGCCGCCCCAAACATATCTCGATTGACAAGGTAGAATTATAAACTTTTAAAAATACATTTAACATTTATGCATGTGAGAGAGTTTGATCAGACCAAACAAATTTTAACAAATCACAGAAAATATTGCAATAACATTGATATGACTTTTAATGTAAAATTGTAGCTGTTAGATAAAAATTTTCATACATACCGCTTAATTTCTATGTGTTTATATATCTAACACCTAAACTTTAATTTTTAATATGCCAATTTAGCTAAGCATGAAATGGAGTATTTCACTTCTTAAAAGTTAAAAAAGTATATGTTTTATGTAATATGAAAGATTTAGGTGGTTTTTAATATAAAAAGTAAATTTTAATGTTAAATATGTAGATGCATAAGAATTGGTTGGTATGTCTGTAAAAATGGCCCACTAAAAACAAAAAGTCTAAATTCAAAGCATTGTGGTGGTAGAAATGATTGTTTGAAGAGTATTCTCGCTAGGGCTGTCAAGAAAGCTCGTTGTTCGCGAATAGGATTAGTCAATGAATTCGTGTTCGATTTGTTTGATAAGTTAACGAGACGGACGTGAACAAATTTTTTTCATTCGGTTAGTTAAACGAACCAAACACGAACAATGATGCGTTTGTTCGTGTTCGAATCGTTATTGTTTGAAATATAAAATAATTTAAAATAATTATATATAAAATTTTTTTATAAATTTTAATATATAATAAATTAATAAGAATAATAATATATTAATATATTCTATTAGTAATATATTAATATAGAGATTATATATTTATATAATATAAGTTATATAATTAATATACCATATTATTTATATATATTAATATTAGGGATGTCAAACTGGCTCGTCGTTCGCGAACAGCTCGTGTTCGGCTCGTTCGTTAAGAAACAAATACGAATAGTGGCTTCACGAACAATTTCGAACATGAGCTCATTTCAAACAAATTAAATTTTAAACAAGCCGAACTCGAACACAAACTCTGTTCCTTCGGGTTCGATTTGTTTACGCCCCTAATTCTAAGGGACAATTTTTTTCACTTTAACTAGTCTAAATTATTGTCCCGCATGCGTACTTCTCGCATAAAGCCTTGTCCTCGAGGAGGAATTTCACCGGGGCAACTGATTTGATAGCCGGATACGTGGGATCCACTGCGTCCCACAGTACGTAGCATTGCGAACCTCTCGCATGCGAAATTTTGAGAACGAGATGTTGCCTTGGTAAGATAAACGTGGTTCTTTCATCAAAATCATTTTCTAAACTTTTTTTATCACAATATATCATTGTTATGTACATAATAGAAATATTGAACTTACAATTTTCTAGAATACATTGTGTGTATATTACTCTCATTTAAAATCAAATAGACTATAGCATTGTGGTAATTTTTAGGCATATAGTCTTTGATTAATATGAAAATCTTATATAATATGCATTAATATTAGCAAATATTATAATATAGCCCTCCAATCATGAAGTTGATATTTTTAGTAAAGATTTTGAAGTAATTTAGAAATATTGGTAGAGTCATCTCCAGCTAATGGGATGTTGTTCACATAAATTAAAGTTTACAACAGTAGACAAACTTTGTTAAGATACAAGTAAATTTTACAAATCTTTCGCACAATGCTTGTTTTGATCCATAGATAGTTTTTATGTCAACCGTCGTGATAAAATTTTAATGTGAAAATGAATTATACATGTCTGTTTTAATAATAGACCAAAAATGGTACATGGTCAAATGAAGTAGAGCATAAATTATGGGCATTTTTAGAATGGATTGAATGTTTTGTCTAATCAAGTTCATATTTCTACCTATAACTTAGAAACGAACTAGTTTCCTTGAGAGTAATGTGCTTTAAATTTCTAAAGCATTGCCTTCATGTAATGGTCATCCTTAATCTCAATGGAAGATGAGTCCAGAGCTATGTTAGCATGAGGTGTTTTGAAGGCTAAAACATCAACAAATGTAGGAAAAATCTGGTCAATGGGAAGGGACTAATCTTGAAAATTTGATAAATTAAGTGAAGTAGGTTAAGTGATATAAGGAGTGGGATAAGCCAATGTTGTCTTAAAATAATGAGGGGGCGGGGGATGTGGTGTTGTGAAGAGTATGTGAAGGAGGTGTTTTTAGATGCAAAGGAATCAAACCTGGTGGCTAAAATGCATGCCCTAACTAAAGAGTTATATTATTGGAAAAGAATCTTCATGACAAAGTAGATAATGAAAATTTGAACTTTATGAACAGATATATGAGAGCAATAATAACATTTTTGAATGGTAAAATAATCAAGAAATATGAAATGAGATGTTGAATTTGGTGCTAATTGATGTAGAGATTGTGGTTGAAGCTAAGGATAATACAAACATCTAAATGTTTAACGTTCAAGTGTAAAATTATTCTCAAAACACATAAATATGGAGTTACAACAAATTTCTCTTGATTTAAAAAGAATGTTATTTGTAATTGAGTTATCAATTGAAAGACATTGCTAAGGCGGATAATGTTGTACATGCAATTAAAAATAAATTTCAACAGTGATAAAGGATATGGTCCACGATCATACGCTGGGAGGAAGTTGATCGAACATCTTACTTTTAGTTACACAGTAACAATACCGTGAAGAGATGACAGACAACCATTATGATGCAATAAATTCATACTAATAGTGGTTAGTTGTTGTTTTCAAAATGTTTAGACTTTGAATAAAGCAATGAAAACAAAATGGTTATATAGAAAAAGATGGAATCAAGTTCATAAGGTGGGTGAATAATCAAAATAAGGAAACACTTCTAGTACAAAAAAAAAGGATGGGGTTTCCCCTATAAATAGGTCATAGGAGATTTGATAAATGTTTATAATGAAAGGGAAATTTCATACATAGTACTCAACATTTGATTATTTACAAAACTATCAGTCTCATTCATTCGATTTTCAAATTGTCACGCAAATAGCAAAATCACAATAAAATTAAAATTTTTATTTTCTATGTTTATCAAATTAACAATTGTTTGATACCATGTATGATAGTTAAATAAAATGATATGAACGCTAATTTTTTAAAATTTAACTTTTTAATGCTATGCATGTAATTATTCCTAAAAAGAAATTAGATATTTTCATTTTTTTATAGCATTTTTCTTAATTAAATTCATATTAATAAAGTTAAGAGAATAATGTCACCTACAAAAAAAAAACAAAAACAAAAACAAAAATCAACAACTATAAGCAGCAGTCTTCAGCCTCTTCTCTTCTTCCCCTCCTTCCCCCTCTCTCTCTCTCTCTCTCTCTCTCTCTCTCTCTCTCTCTAAATTTTCATGTCATGCTTCACTTCTCTGTAAATCGCTTTCTCCTTCTCTTCCTCCTCCTCGCCGCCGGCTCCGCCGCTTCGGCTGCAGATCCGCCGCCATCCCCTCCATCAAACGGCTCCACAGTATACGAACTTCTCCCCAAGTACGGCCTCCCTCCCGGCCTCCTCCCCAACACCGTCACCTCCTTCTCCCTCGCCAGTAACGGCGAATTTGAAGTAAACCTCGCTGCGGAGTGCTACGTCAACTTCGAATACCTGGTCTATTACAAGCCCAAGATCACCGGCGTAATCCGCTATGGCGAGATTGACGATCTCAAAGGCATCCAAGTCCGCCGCTTCTTCATCTGGTTCGATGTCGACGCCATTAAGGTCGATCTCCCGCCCACCAATTATATCTACTTTGATGTTGGGCTGATTACGAAGAAACTTAGCGTCGGGCAGTTTAAGAACGTTCATTCATGTCAGAAGGGGTTGTCGGAGGACTTGTTGGAACATGACGTAGGATTGTATCAGGTAAGGGTTATTCTTTCAATTTGATTCAGTTTATTGTTGATTCTGGCATGAGAATCTGAATTTTGCTCTGAAATTCGTTTGATTTTTCATTTCTTTGAGGGGAACTGATAACCCTAAGAAGGGATTATGATTAAAAATAAAAGGTGTGGGAGTTGTAATTTTAGTATTAGGTGTGAGAGTTCGAATGAGTATGGGAAGGAAGCTTCGGAGTGAGTAGCATTACTCTTTAATAGAAGGGGAGGATTACAAGGACGGATGAGAACATCAAATCCTCTGCAGTTACCAGATTCCTAAGTTTCCTTCATCTTCACAAACCAGTTTGTGTGGATAGCATTAAATTCATCAAAATTAGAGTAATTTAGAATAAATTAAAACTACTGATTCAATTTCAGCTGGGTGGAATTGAATCCATAAAAAATCTTAGAGATTTTTACTATAATTTATGGATTTAATCTCATTAGCATAAAATTTTGCTGAGGTCTATGTTGCTGAAATGAGGGGATCTTCGCATAAGGAGCAACAAGAAGAGACTTGTGATCACGATGTTATTGTTTAGGAAGGTGGTGCACTGGAAACAACTCAACAGTTGCTCACAAGTTAAGACAAAGGGATGAACAAATCAATAGAATGGAGAAGAAAATGGAACAAATGATTGCTGTTATGACATCTCTACAAGGTTAGAATTTTGCTTCACAGAGAGCAGGATATAGCCGAGGTTGCTCGTGTGATTGAGAAAAGAAGGTCATAATGGTTGAGGAAGATGCTGATAATTGGCATTGTAAGGTTTCTAAGGTTAGACCAATCCCCAAAGTAATACTACAACAACAACAACAACAACAAAGCTTTAATCCCACTATGTGGGGTTGGCTACATGAATCCTTTTTCTCCATTGCGTGCTATTTAGTGTCATATTTTCATTTAGTTTTAATACATTAAGATCATTTTTTATACAATATGCCCAAGTCTTCTTAGGCCGACCTCTGCCTTTCTTAACGTAAGTCGAATCTAAAACATCCACTCTCCTAATAGGATCATCAGATGGTCGACGTTTAATGTGACCAAACCATTTAAGACGACTCTCTCTAATTTTGTCCGTCGCTGGAGCAATTGAAATGGGTTCAGTACCCTAAAGCAAGCATTGCAACAGGCGTGCCTAAAATGGGATGAAGATTTATGCACTTTTTCTTTTGGACAAATATTAAAATATAGCTATTTGCTCTTTGTTTACTTGTAAAAAATTGAACTTTTGTTTTTAATTGCCAAGATTCCGGTGGTTTTCGGAAATGAGTAATACTTGGGCTTACTTGTTTTATTGATTACACTTAGGATTTTACTTGTAATATGGTGAGGAAATGTTTTTTTTATTTCCTTTTTTTTTTGAAAATTTACTTACATAGCACACAATTCACATGTATTTGCATATCTCACGCTTGAACTTTCATATTACATACATAGCACTTTGGTGCTTTAAGCCTATGCATCAAAAGGTGGATTTCACTTTTAAAAAAGTGGTAATAGTGTAATTGTTGATGTGATATTAAAGATTTGAGTGTTATGTGTTAAGACATGAAAACTTATATGTGAGATATGTAAATACATAAGAATTGTGTGCTATGTATATAGATGAGTAGCATTTTTATAAAGAGAAAGGTTTCATAAGTCCACCTTAGGCTAAAATCCATTATGTTGCATGTTAATCATTCTTTTTCATGTGTTATAACTTCATAAAGAAGAAAAATGATTCAAAAGCTTTTCATGCAAGAATAGGATTAGTGGTTCTGAACTAAGCTGGGCTCTTGAAGTATCCATCTTCACTAATAGCACTGGATCCCATGTTGAAGTGAGTGATTGCTGAATTATCTGCTTAGTGATGATTTTCTAGGTGCTTTTTCTGTTAAATTTTATTATTATTATTATGTTTTTTTTCTGAATCTTGTTGAAATGTGCAGCTCTCAGAAGATGCTGGCATGATAATAACAGAATAAGGGTAACAGAGACCAAAATCAACTCATATTTTGAGCTTCAGGCCTCCTGTAATGTCTTTAATTTGCGATTTCGTACTATTTTTGGGTCTAAATGGTTAATGAACTTCTGTTAAGCTTAGATACTCACTATGGTTGCATTCATTAGTATTGTGAATCTTCATATTTACTATAGAATTTGAATAATTATATTGTGCTGTATGTTCTTGCTTCCTCTTCAACTTTTATTGGTGATTTGTGCTTTATGTGCTTACTACTTATTGCATTTTTTTTATAATTATTATTTTTTTAATTATTATCTTGAACTAGTAAATTAGGATTATGTTCATATTTTAGTTATATATCCATTTGATGATTTTTTTGGGATTAATTTGTTATTTTGTTTTTTGTCAACATATGTTTTATGTGTAGGAACAAATTAGCTGTCTTTCAAATTCGATCATATATTTATGAAATTGTTATGCATTGAAGCTTTTTGACGAATGGCCTGAATTGCATGACACGGCAAAGAAAATAGGCCATTTACATGCATACCACACAGTTCTCATGTATTTGCATATCTAACACAATTGCACAAACTTTAGAAGTTACATCCAATCACATCAAAATTATCACTCGCATACTTTTCAAAAGTTAAATACATATTTCAATACATAGGTTTATCACATGAAAGTGTTATAAATATAAAAATAGAAATTTAGGTGTAATTATATGATAAATATGTAATTTTAAAAAAATAATATAAAATTGATGCGTGCTAGAAGATTTGCAGTGGTAGAGTAATAAATTATCGTCTTAGCGTTGTACGAAGATCTAACACACACTCAGATAAAAGAAAACAAGTAGAAACATCCAAATTTTTTATGTGGAAAACCTGTAAAGGGAAAAACCACGGAGTCTGGCTCAGTTGTAAGGAATGAGCAGCGGACGATAGAAATTGGTGGTGGTTGGCTGGTGATGGTCGATGGTGATCGACGATAGTCGACGACAAACGGTGGCGGTCGGTGGCGGTCAGCGGTCGTCAACCACGGTCGACAGTGGTTGACGACGTCAGGAGTGATGTTAGACTTCAGCTCCTTAAAGCTTCGAGTTCTTTTTCATGCTTCAAACCCAGGCCTCAAGCAGTCCCCTATTCATGAGAGGGGTGTGACTATATTTATAGAGTTATGGGTGGATTAATGCATGAATGTGAATCAATTTGATCGGACGACTCAGAGGGCTTTTCTCGATCATACGATGTTTGATGGGCATTTCAGTACCCTAACGATGTCAGAATCGAATGATCTTGGGCTCATTCGATTCTACTTGTCAAGACACTCGATTCAATTATAAACTTGTCTGATTTGACATCTGTTTGACGTTCCAAATGTGTACAGAAAGCTTACAAAAACAGTTTAATGGCTTGATCGGGGCTCAATTTTGTTCAGATTGTATCAATATTGGTACCATTGGGTATGTCCCGTCGAACATGTCAGTTTGATTATAGGTTCACTGAAATCAGAGCACTTGATGATTTTTTATCAAATGTTAAATATTTCTTGCTAAAAAAATGCATCATAATCTATGTCATGACATGAGATTCATGTCAGATGTTGGAATTTTCTTGGCGGCGTATCAAAAATGCTATAATAATATTATTTATTCATTATTTAATTAATTTGAGCTAAAAATAAAAATTTATTTCTGTTCAACTCTTTTATAAATTGAGCTTAAAAAATTTATTTTGCGAACGATGAGTGTTTTAAAGCCTTAGTTGGAATTTGATATGGTTGGTGGTCATGGCATTTAGAAATAAAAATGATTTTATGCAGTGGTTAGATGAATAATAAAACTCAATTATTAAGTGGGATATCACTTTTGATATTGTTTGATGAAAGCTTAGTTTCGCACAGGGACATAAACTATTCATTTTTAATAGTTTTGGTATTTTAGATGAAAGCAAATCCAATGATTGGATGGTCCTTTATTTTTAGGGGCATTTACATGCATACCACACAATTCTTATGTATTTACATATCTAACACCTAAACATTTATATTCACAAGCATACCACTCAAATTTTTAACATCACAAAAAAATATCACCTTTATTGTCTTTCAAATTTGAAATATTTAAATATTTATTTAACCACTTGGATATATATATTAAGTGTGTTAAAGAAATATAGATCCAAGTGGTTAAATAAGTGTGTTCTATTTAAATATATTGATAAGTGTGCGTACATAAAAGCATTGATTCGGCAGTTCAAACAACCACCCTGTGTTAATTTTACAAATAACAATATTCCTAATGCTACCTATGTAATTATCACATTGGTGAGGTGCAATTGCATGAATAATGCTCAAAACATTGCTATTTACAAAAACATCACTCTCTTTGGGCATTAATTTTTATCATATTCCTGAATGGATTCACAGGAATTGGCGAGGTGCAGTTCTATTTTCGGCTCGTTAACTCAGCGAACGAGCCGAAAACGAGCTTCTTAGCAAGCCGAACACGAGCTGTTTGCGAACAACGAGCTGTTTTGACAGCACTAATTGTGTGCTTCCAATATTGAAATTAAATACTATATTTTTGCTCAAAAATAAGCATCTGAAATACATGATCGATTCATGTGAAGCAGCATCAATATAATTTCCACGATATTTTTAGAAAATCTAAAAAAAAAAAGAAAAGACAGGGCAATTACATATATACCACCAGAAATATGAATGTTTTGGCGGACTGTACTGTAAACATCCCAACTAACAAAAAAAAAAAAAAAAAAAAAAAAAAAAAAAAAAACTTTTTACTTTTTACACTTGGGCCAAAGTCTATTGGGTTGCCAATGAAGACCTCATACAGGGTCTGAAAATGGCTGACAGGCCGCATACATGGGCCTTACGTTTACTTGAAGCCCGTATAGTAGCAGGCCTTGCCTGTGGGGATATGAGGTGGCCTGAGGTACGGACCTCTGCATCGACGGAGGCGAAGGAAGTGCCGGAGGTGGTGGCGGGGGCGGCGTTGGGGGCGGCGGTGGAAGAAATGTTGGTGGGGTTTCTTGTGACGACGATAGGATCGTTCCAGGTTCGGCCCGATGAACCTTGGCGGCGGAAGGAGACGGACGATCTCTGTAATTTTGACATTTTCTTAAAATCGAATTGAATTTGTGAATTTGTATCTATTGCTTTAAAGGTGGGATTTTTTGGAGGAGAAATGGAGAAAAAAAAGTAATCCCTTTTTGTCTTTGTTTAGGGTTTTATTGTTGTGAAATTGGGTCCGATGATTTCATCTACTTGTTTTAGTTATTTCTTAGGGGTTCTTAACCCACAATCTATATTTACGGTGGGATATATTTAACTAAATTAGATTTTTTTTTAGGGAAATTTACATTGTAGCTCCCAATTCTTATAGATTTTATCTCACATCTAAATTTTATTTTTCACACACATAACAATTTATCTATAGATGAAAGGATGGATTTGGTTATTAAAAGGTGATAACAAGTGTTTTTTTTTTCATATGACACTCGTCATTATGAAGGTGTTGGTGTGAGTAGGGGTGTAAATGAGTCGAATGAGGCCAGTTTGGGCTCGCTCGTGTTCGGCTCGTTTATATTTAAAACTCAAAAAGTTTGTTTGTATTTGACTCGTTTGTTTAACGTGCCGAACACTAGCTATTCACGAACAAATAGTTGTTTTGAGAATCCTAATCGTTTAGCCATACAATGTTATGAGTTGGGGCAAAATTTATATTAAAACATCATTTGAATTTAATCTAAATTTTTTTATTATATTTTCTTAATTAAAACTTATAATTGATTATAAATCTTTGTAGCCTTGTAGTTAATTAATTTTAAAAAATACTACTATTCAATGCATATATGTTTGTATATATTCGGCTCGTTAACTTAGCGAACGAGTCAAACACGAGTTGTTCGCGAACAACAACCCGTTTTGACAGGCCTAGGTGTAAGATAGGCAAATATAAAAGTTTTGGGTGCCTTTTTATGTAAAAGTCTTTTTTTTTTTATTATTGTTAACTTTACTTTAAATAGGACATTTGGATGGGAATCACACAATTTATGGACATAACATCTAACACTTAAATTTTCTTTTTTCATACCTAACACTAAAATATTTAATATCACATCAAATGTATCTTTTCATGTATAAGTTATGACACCAAAATATTATAAATATAAATGACAAAATTTAAATGTTAGATATGTAAATATGTACGGAAATTTCTCTTGAGACTTCAATTAAAAATCACTATAAAGAGTCTGTTTCTTTGCATTCATCAGAAAAACATGTAATATACAAATATTTTAAGGGAGAAATCGTCAAAGCTTTGAAATTGCTTTGCAAAATTCTAAGATTACAAATTTTCCTACCCATCCAAAATCTCATATTAAATTGCTTTGCTAAATTCTTCGATCATAATTTTCCACAAGGGTCTGTATGAGCAATCACCAACTCATAGTAGATGAGGTTGGGACACGTCATTTTTTCCTTTCCGGATTTGCCGTGTAAAAAATTTTTGGTATCTCTACTGTCACTTTCATTACTTTGTTAAAAGGATAATACATTACTCCACCACCGTGAATTCTCTAGCAAGCATCAAACAAATCTTACACTTATAAAATACATTGAATATTCTTAAAGCATATATTTTTTTTGTTAAAATGAAACATAATAATCCAAATTTACAGAACACTCGTAGAGAGTAAAACATATATTCTGATAAGCTGATTGTCTGTTTGGTTTGTGCGTTTGGAAAACAACTGATTTGCAGTTGTTTCTTGATAAATGACTTTTCTGCCCCTGATCTGGATAAACTGTTTAGTTTGTACGATCATAAAACTCATAAAAAAGTACGACCAAACAACACAAACTACTAAAAAATGATAAAATCCACTTAATAGAAAAATCGGAGTATCACAATTTTCAAGTAATTAAATTGCATATTTTTTTCAAACTGAGGTGCTTAATTATTATCATCTTATTTATTATTAATAATTAATTATGAGTCCATTTAAATACATGCTAATAATGTGATGATAACAATCCCGCTCAATTGAAAAATATTACGTCCGGAGCACCGGATGTTCGAACAATAACGTGATGTGTCGCACGACACCGCTTGCACGATGCATGTTGTGATTCCACTTAAATCCCTTCCTTATTTACTAATTGAACGCTATTCTGAAAACCTCAATAAGTAAGAAAAAATAGAATTCCAACAATAAATTTTAGAAGACAACAGAAAGAAATAACTTTACATATTAATTAACCAAATAACAAAGCAAAGTTCTTCAATCCCACTCAAATCTGCATCATTTCAATATCCTAAAACCCAAAGCTCTTCTTCTCTCCCAAATCATATAAATCATATCTCCAACTCCCCCAACACTAACTTCACTTATCCTCTCATAGAGAATGGAGGAGGTATAGTTTTGGCCGAGAACGTGGGATACTTTAACCAACCGAGAGAATTCGATGAGTGAGCCATCGAAGTCCATCACTTTGGCAGTCGGTGGGCTAATGTTGGTGGAGGAGGTGGTGGAGGAGGAGGAGAAGCAGGAAGCAGTTTGCCTGCTAAGGAAGCTGTGTTGAAGGAACAAGCCTTGCTTGGAAGAGAAGTGCCGAAGAAGCAGGGAACGGCTCTGCAAGCTCGATCGCGACCGAAGGAAAAGGAATGTAGCGTAGAGAATTCGATCGTGATTGGAGGGCAGCAGAGTAATTCGAGACTAAACAGAACGAAGGAAAAGCCGCCCGCGGGGATCATCCTGCAGATGATGTTATTCGCAAAATAGAAACCGTAATTTCCAAAACACAGTTGAAACGTGCAAAACAAACTATAGAACCTCATTTTCAAAACGTCACCTGTTGTTTTAAGCTGACCCAAACGAGCCATGAGACTGCCGTAATTAGCACATAAAATATAACTCAAAAAATACTTTTAATTCCATGCTCCAATAAAATTTTTAACATTAAAAATAATTATTTTAATACCTAATCAATTTTTATTTTCAAAATTAGTTACAAATCAACCTAACTAAATATTTATCTGACATTTAAAAAAAAATTCTGCAAACCATTGGCGGAGTCAACTTCATTTGTTTTAGTTAATAATCAATTCTCAATAATGCATCGGCATTCATATTTTATTCTTTAACCGTACACGTCGGAACGTGGTGGGCCCCAGCCTCCTGTTGTTCAACTTCTTCTTCCCCGCTATAAAACCAGTCTCCCCGACCATTTACTCCCACAGCACAAAAAATTAGAGAGAGAATGGCGATCTGCAAGCTCCTTCTAGCAGCAACCGCATCCCTTCTCCTCGCCTACGCATCAGCCGCCGCCTCCACCGTCCACGAAGAGCTCTCCAAGTACGGCCTCCCGCCGGGTCTCCTCCCCGACTCCGTTATAAGCTACTCGCTCGGCGGCAATGGAGAATTCGAAGTGCATCTCTCTTCTAAGTGCTACGTTAAGTTCATCGAAATTGTCTTCTACGACAAAAAAGTGAAGGGCAAGCTTTCCTATGGCCAGATCTCCGATCTCGAGGGCATCAAGGTCAAGAAGTTGTTCGCCTGGCTTCCAATCACTGGAATCGTCGCACATCCCGATGATGAAAAGCTGGATTTCCAGGTAGGGTTCTTATCCGAAGTGCTTCCGTTTTCCTTATTCGCGACGATTCCGCATTGCAGAGCGGGGAAGGGATCGTATCGTGGAATAGAGGGGCTGGTTGCAGAGCAAGCCCTCGCTACCTCTGAGGTATTTTTTTTCCTGATCTCTTATTTCTAATTGTTTCGGGATCTGAAAGCATTGGATTGGTCTGAGGGATCGCGATGATGAGCTTCAGTGGTTTTTCCTTTTTTTTGTTCTGCTTAGGGAGGATTAGGGTTTTTATTTTGGGCGATTACATACACTGCTATTTACAAATCAAACCCTAACCTCAAATTCTCATTAACTTGATCGTCACATCGAACCGTTCGATAGGTCAAAAAAAAAATATCTGGTCTTTAATTTATATATCTTAATGTTTGGTGTGGCCTCTATGTAATTATCCTTTCATTTCATTGGAAATTATTTGGAAGATTTACACATATACCACTCAGCTATTATGTATTTACATATCTAACACCTAAACTTTAATTTATATATATGCTATGTATTTCACTTAAAAAAAAAAGCTAAAATAGCTATATATTTTATATTTTATCTCTCTTTGAAAAATTTGAGTGCTATAAATGTAAAATGTAAATTTCAGGAGTTTGATATATTACATAGGTCTTGGGTGGTAAATAAATATAAGAAGCACCTCTAGCACAAATTCTAAGATTCCAGTTATTAGGATTTATTAAATTTTATAAATTAAGATTTAGCAAATCTTTGATTGAATCATAGATGACAAACATGATTAATCTTTAATTACTTAATTATCAAGCTAATTAATAATTAATTAGAAATTTAATGAACCAATTAAATGTGAAGCAATAGTTTGATATATATTAATTAATCATTAATTATGTATTCAGTTAACAGCCATCAATTCTAATTAAATCTGATTAAATTTTATTATTTACAGGTTTGAAGATTAGACATGCGGTGAGGGACGGCAAAAGTTGTGGGTGTGGTTTTCATTCAGAGCCTTATCGTTTGCCAATAAACATGAAGAGGGAAAGGGAAGCATCTCTCGTATCATTTCAGAAATTGTCTTTGTGAGTTCTAATAATCTCTCGTGTCATTTTCAGCTTGCTGTCGTGGCGGTGATGTGTGAATTTAATCTATTTTGTTCAAAGAGGGCGGAGTTTAGCTTTTGAGTATGATGTTGCATAATGCATCTTAATAGTATATTGTAATATGTTTTTATTAAATAGAAAATTATTTAAATTTAAATATGATCTAAATTTCGTGTCTAATTACCCAAATCGAGCGGCAATACAACGGCGATTTGTGAAGGTTGGCAAGCCAAATGATAGGATTGCAGCGTACATGAATGAACGTCACACATGATCATGATGGTTCAATATAAAGTCATGATCGAGATTGTTGAGGAATCAAACAAAATCGCAAAGAGCGTGACCTAACCGTACTGCGATACCGTCACGAATTGAGACGACTGGGAAGCCAAACGACGGGATCACACTATAATAGAGTTCCAAAACCGACTCAAGAGTAATTACGACAAAAAAGGATGGTTTGGAGAAGATATTAGAGAAAGAGTTGAACCAAATCAGATCTGGAAAGGAGCGTTTCTCAACTATCGAGAGGTAGGTTGTCCACGGAAGAGAGATTCATGGTTATGGAAGAAATGATGAAGTTCATGGAGTTATACGCAAATGGACCATTGCCCGCTGCAGGATCGAGCAAGGGCATAGGAATTAGACTCGAGCAACAACAATCTGAAGAAATTATGCAACATTAGGGCAGCATCGTCGCCTTAGGCTGATCTAGAGCCGCACAATTAAGCAAAGGAATAAGAGCGGACATGAGAGGCAGCACTTGGAAGGAATGGCACGACACCAGATGATTGGAACAAACGAAAGTAGCCAAAATCTAGTAAAGGAGCTGGGAACAGACTCGAACGACCACAATTGGAAGAAATCGCATGACATCTGAATCGCTGGAACAAACTAAAGCACGCAGGATTAAGAGAAGAAGTAGGGAATAGATTCGAGCGGTAACATCTCAAGGTAATGACGCAACATAGAGGTTTGAAATGAGTGGCAACAGGAGAAACGAGATAACTTGCAATTCGGGGCCAGAAAATATCGACGGAAAGGATTGTGGCATGGATCACCAACCACGTCAGTGCCCTTTGCCGTGGCAGTCTTCTGTGAGGAAAAATATTCACGGGTAATAATGGGAATGAGACAGGTTGAGATGAGCATGGAAGTTTGTAAGTGTTTGAATCTAACATTGTGGAGTATTTAAGAGGGGGACTAAGATGGTGGTTTTGACGGTGATTATAATTTGTGCAAGACTTCAGTAATGTTCAAGATTATGGTAAGTTCAATTCAAAACACGGGGTTGGGATACTTGATTGAATTGCATCGCAAGGAAGAGACACATAATAGAGACTTCGTAGAGATTCCAATGATCGATGAGGTACTGAATGAGTATTTTGAGGCTGCATTTTTCTCCCAAACTAATTTGAAGTCAGGATACCAACAGTTTCGGATAAAACCGAAGAAAATGCACAAGACTGCATTTCTAACTAATGAGGGTGTATTTTTGGGAGGGGAGCGTTGTTATGTGGGGAGCCATATGATTGCATCCACTAACAATTTTCTCTCTTCCACCTTGACGATAAGTGTATTTTTGGGATGGGAGTATTTTTACGCCAACGTCTCAGAACAACTTAGTCTTTAATTATTTATTATTGTTTAGTATAAATTGGCTAATATATTTAGGGTTAAGGTTATGCAAAAGATTGTTGTCTTGAGCCTTAGGGTTAGGATTTGTGAGAGATTTCCTACCTCTCAAATTGCAGGTGATTATCTTATATATTCATGTTTTTTGATGTTCTTGCAATAAAATATTCATTTGCCCTATTTTTTGTGGATTGCTTGAATCGTATCAAATTCCTTTTCTCCTAAGTGACAAAAAAGAATCACAAGAGAATACACCCACTAACAGATTTCTTGAAGGTTGAATCATCCATACCCCACCAAACAAGCATAAAAGCATATATGAAGGAATTTAGATGCATCAAACGAACTGCTAAGCAGATGGCCGACAACAATAACAGGAACAGATATCTTACTTGCTGTGTTCTATCTCCATGAATAGAAGTCGCAGGAAATCCATTCATACATAACCAGTGTTCCAAGGAATCAGCTCCTTTCTTTGTCTCCACAAAAACTAACAAGCATAAAAGCATATATGAAGGAATTTAGATGCATCAAACGAACTGCTAAGCAGATGGCCGACAACAATAACAGGAACAGATATCTTACTTGCTGTGTTCTATCTCCATGAATAGAAGTCGCAGGAAATCCATTCATACATAACCAGTGTTCCAAGGAATCAGCTCCTTTCTTTGTCTCCACAAAAACTAAAGTCAATGCTTGCTGTCGCAGTTAAAACAGAAGTAAAATTAATCGGAAACGTGCGAGCTCTCTCGTCTCCCTCTCCGATTTCGGCTCGCCCAGAGCATGCACAGAAGAAGCTTTGGCTCCCTTGCCTCCTCCGGATTTACGGCGATCCTCAGGTTCTCTCGCTCTCTCTCTCTCTCTCACCATAGGTTAAGAATTTGAAAGCTATGAGGAACCTACAATGACATCAATACCTAACTAAATGCATAATTAACCACCCAATAAATATGTTAGATATGACTCATATACCAGAATTTGGAGTCTCCTGGAATGAAGATGTGCGTCTCCTGGAATGAAGAGGAGTGTCTCTTGAAATTAAAGAGGTGTATCTCCTAGAATGAAGAAAAGTGTCTCTTGGAATTGAAGAGGTGTGTCTTGGAATTTAGTGGGTTGGGGGGAGCGAGGGCGTGTTAGTGATTTTATAACCCTATGGGTATGTGCTGGACACATCTGAAATAGTGAAATTTACCGCTCTGCTCTCAAGGACGTAGGCATCTTTGCCAAACCTCGTTAAATCTCCGTGTTCTTCTGGATTTGTATCGATTTTTGTTTTTTTCTTTGCTATAATTTCTTAATTATTGGTATCAGAGCTAAGTTCTAGGGCAGGTAAGAAAAAAATTTCGGCCGCACAGAAAGTTCGCGATTTCGCAGAAGGAGATTCGGCGATTGTGCGGTGGTTCGCGATTGCGGGAGGGGAGGAATAGGATCGCGACAGAGGCGAATCGTGCATCTGGGCTTCTTCCGCGACAGGCAGAGGTGATCTTCTGCGACAGACAGGGGCTTCTTACACGACAGGCAAAGGCGATATTTCGCGACCAGGCAGCAGGCTTCGGCAAGGAGGTTCGCGATTAGGATTTGAGCGCGATAGAGGCATTTGGCGACGCAGAGGCAAATTCGGTTTCGCGAGATTAGTTGGCTGCGCGAAGGAATTTCCTTGAATCGGTGCCAAGCACGAATAGGCCCGTGTAAATAGATAGTATTCATGTACTCAGCAAATACAAAGATCTTGTGCAGATGCTATGGCAAACATGCCCGTGTAAATAGATAGTATTCATGTTATAAATCCAATTACAAAATCTAAAGCATGCCACAAAGAGAAATGGTAAAATATATGGGACAGCAGAGAATCTCATAGATCCATCATCAAACCACTTTTATAACAGTGACCATTGACTACAATCAACTTGGGCCCCCTTTGGGGCAGCTTATTTACACGTTAGGTGTTTTGAAAACACCGTATTTGTTTTTCACGTTCGATCGGTGGATTCGGAAACGCGCGAGCTCTCTCGTCTCTCTCTCCAATTTCGGCTCGCCCAGAGCATGCACACAAGAAGCTTTGGCTCCCTTTCCTCCTCCGGATTTACGGCGATCCCAGGGACCCTCGATTGGAATTACATTATTTTTTATACCATAAACAGTTTTGTTGCAAACAACATTGCTTAACAGGGACAGAATAATCATTTATTCATAAACAGTTGCAAATCAATTGTTTTCAAACAGCCCAAAACAACTTATCCGGGTAAGCTGCTTATCAGCAGATTAGTCAATAAGCTACAGCTGTCTCAAATAGACCCTTAAGCCTACTACTTGAAATGAACAATTTGGGATAATTTCCCCTTTTTAAGCTTCTACTTGAGGAATGATAGCAAAGTGGAAAACCAAAAAGGTTATATAGATCATCATACTCAACCAAACGAAAATCATAAAATAAAAAAAAAAATTAACAGCTACCAACTTACTAAGAAAGAAAATGTATGCAATCTGACAAATCAAGCATAACCAGCAATTATCGCCAAGCAATTTCAATCGAGGACAAAATAGACGATAAAAACTCTCACTAAGGCATTATTTCTTTATGCCTTTTTTTTATAAATTTTTTAAAAAAAGCAGTTTTAAGAAAAGCAGCTTTTTAAAGTTCAACAAAAATAACGTTCTGAAATATTGATGAATAAATGAAGTTTTATTAAAAGCATTTTCTTAAAAAAGCATAACCAAAGAAGTTAACAAACGAATAAATGACTTTCTCTGAAACAGTCTCTGAAACAGAAAGAAGTAAGGAAGTTTCCTAAAACAAGGCCAAAATCATTGGTGAACAATTTTAAATAGCTCACAGTTTAACATGTGATAATTAAAACAATCCTTATCGGTCCTTAAGCCAACATCGAAAACATAATAAGCACAAATTTCTTCATAAAGTGCATCAGCAATCCCTCTCTAAGTCCCGCAACTATGAACAATATGCACAATAACGATTAGAAGAAAGAATCCAGCATTCAATAATTCATGCAAGAAACAAAAAACCATGTATAAATTATAGATCCAGCATTCAATTTAATTGTTTTAATTTATTGTATTGTGCGACAGTGCATGAGCGTATGCATGTGCAAGTACTGAGGACAAGCTTGAGTCTATATAGGTGAGGTAGGGAGATGGACAATTGACAACGCAAAAAAGTAGCCTGGCTTAATTTAGCATGTAATCAGCTGTAGTTCCTTTTACAATATTTTGGGAAAAGGGTGGGAGAAAGTTTATTCAAACCGACTTTCCATAAAATGATAACAACCAAGAGCACTGCTATTGTTTAATCTTATGACTGTTGCTGCAGTAAATCTCAAAATAAAAGATCTGAAGACGAATTGCCAACAGAAATCAAATAACACAAACCTCAATAATACATAGGCTTGGTGGTTCCCACCCACCTGCTGTTCAACTTCTTCTTCCCCGCTATAATACTACTCTCCCCGACCATTTCCTCCCACAGCATTAAAAATTAGTGAGAGAATGGCGATCTGCAAGCTCCTCTTAGCAGCAACCGCATCCCTTCTCCTCGCCGCCGCATCGGCCGCCACCTCTACAGTCCACGAAGAGCTCTCCAAGTACGGCCTCCCGCCGGGTCTCCTCCCCGACTCCGTTATAAGCTACTCGCTCGGCGGCAATGGAGAATTCGAAGTGCATCTCTCTTCTAAGTGCTACGTTAAGTTCATCGAAATTGTCTTCTACGACAAAAAAGTGAAGGGCAAGCTTTCCTATGGCCAGATCTCCGATCTCGAGGGCATCAAGGTCTTCAAGTTTTTCGGCTGGCTTCCAATCACTGGAATCGTCGCACATCCCGATGTTCAAAAGCTGGATTTCCAGTCTGCGTTCTTATCCGAAGTGCTCTCGTTTTCCTTATTCGCGACGATTCCGCATTGCATAGCGGGGAAGGGATCGTATCGTAGAATAGAGGGGCTGGTTGCAGAGCAATCCCTGGCTACCTCTGAGGTATTTTTTTCCTGATCTCTTATTTCTAATTGTTTCGGGATCTGAGAACATAGGGTTGGTTTGAGGAAAAAATTATTCTATACGGATCGGACACAGCAAGTAGCTTGCGCGCGGTGTCCGATCCAGACCGTAGATCTACGGTGTCGATGAATTTTAGTGGGCCCCATCTATTTTTTTTTAATAAAAAAATTGAAATAATTCAGGTCGTATCGGACACCGCATGCAGAGATGCATGCGGTGTCAGCATGCAATAATTCCTCTGGTTTGAGGGATCACGATGATGAACACCACTCGCAACTTGCTATTTACAAATGAAACCCTAACCTCAAATTCTCATTAACTTGATCGTCACATCAAATCGTTTGGTAGTTCAAAAAAAATATCTGGGTGGTTAATCTATAAATATTAATGTTTGGTGTGGCCTCTAGAAATTATTTGGAAGATTTACACATATACTATGTATTTACATATCTAACACCTAAACTTTAATTTATATATATGCTATATATTTCACTTAAAAAAAAAAACTAAAATAGCTATATATTTTATATGTACAAAGAACTTCGAGTTGTATGAATGTAAAAAATAAATTTTAAGTGTTAAATATATATAAATGCATGAGAATTGGGCGGTATTTTTTATTTATTTAAAACAAAATCTGAAGATTTACATAGTTTCAACTCAATTTAGACGTATTTACACATCTAAAACTTAAATTTCAATTTTTACAGACATTTCAACTAGGGCTGTCACAATGGCTCGTTGTTCGCGAACAACTCGTATTCGGCTCGTTCGCTAAGTTAACGAGCCGAACGCGAACAACACAAACAAATATTTGTTCGTTCGTGTTCGGCTCGTTTTGGCTCGAAACAGTACTAATCAATTATATATATATCTTTGATAAATAGTATTTTTAAAAAAAATTAATTGACTATAAGGCTAAAAAGATTTATAATCAATTAAAAGTGTTAATGAAGAAAATAAAATAAAAATTAATTTATTAGATTCAAATGATTTTTAAATCTTGCCCCAATCCTTAACATCTTATGGCTACGTGATTAGGGTTGTCAAAACGACTCTTTTTTCGGCTCGCTAAACAAACGAGCTAAATACGAACACACTTTTTGAGCTTGAAATATAAATGAGTCGAGCACGAGCTGCTTATGCTTGAAAAAGTGTATTTTAATTTAAAAGAAAATAATCTAATATTTTTGATGTGATATGAAAAATTTGAGTGCCATAAATGTAAAATGTAAATTTCAGGAGTTTGATATATTACATAGGTCTTGGGTGGTAGATAAATATAAGAAGAAGCTCTACCACAAATTCTAAGATTCTAGGATTTATTAAATTTTATAAATTAAAATTTAGCAAATTTTTTATTGAATCATAGATGACAAACATGATTAATTTTTAATTACTTAATTATCAAGCTAATTAATATTTAATTTAATGAACCAATTAAATGTGAAGCAATAGTTTGATATATATCAATTAATCATTAATTATCTATTCAGTTAACAGTCATCAATTCTAATTAAATCTGATTAAAATTTATTATTTTGCAGGTTTGAAGATTAGACATGGGGCGAGGGACGGCCAAAGTTGTCGGTGTGGTTTCATTCAGAGCCTTATCGTTTGCCAATAAACATGAAGAGGGAAAGGGATTCAGTCTATTTATGTTCTAAATAAGCGTCTCTCGTATCATGTCAGAAATTGTCTTTGTGAGTTCTAATAATCGTACGTGTCATTTTCAGCTTGCTGTCTTGGCTGTGATGTGTGAATTTAATCTATTTTGTTCAAAGGGGGCCGAGTTCAGCTTTTGAGTAGGGCTGTCAACACGGTTCGTTAATTTCGTTCGATAAGTTAAGGAGCCGAACACGAACTAAGATGTGTTTGTTCATATTCGGCTCGTTTTAGCTCGAAATACTATTCATCAAGTTTATATATATATATATATATATAAAGTAATATTTTAAAAAATTCTAATTAATTGGCTACAAGTCTACAAAGATTTATAATCAATTAAAATATTGATTAAAAAAATAGAATAAAAATTATTAAATAGAATAAAAATTATTAAATTAGATTCGAAAGAAGTTTTAATATAAATAATAATTTTTAAATCTTGCTCAAACAATTATTGTCTTATGACTATATGATTAAGGTTGTTAAAATGACTATTTGTTCGTGAACAGCTCGTTAGTCTCGTTAAGCAAACAAGCCGAACACGAACACACTTTTGAGCAAACGAGCGAACCATGCTCAGTTCGTGTTCGGCTCGTTAACACCCCTACTTTTGAGTATGATGTTGCATAATGTTATCTTAATAGAATATTGTAATATGTTTTTTATTAAATAGAAAATTATTTAAATTTAAATATGATAAATAATGAAAAATTATCGTTATTACGTAAATATTGAACGAGTTTATATAAATATAAATATTTAAATTTGATTCCTTTAATCTTTTGATTTCAAGGAGATGTTGAGATTCATATATTTATTAATTTGAATAAACTTGTTTTCGACTTGTCAATCGAACGCATAAATTTATATAAGGCTTAGTCCAAACAAATCGACTCTTAATTAAATTTCAAAAACTACTTCCAACACTCATTTCATAAATAAAATTTATTGATTTCGTGTCTAATTAAATATATATAGAACATTTTTTTAAGAGAAAGTAAATTTAATGCTAAGCAAAGCATCATTAGAAAGCGAATAAGTCACTATTTTCTAATAAGGGAATACTACCTGCAGCCCACCCAGCACACTGATATTTACGAAAAATTATTCCATACGGATCGGCCACCGCACGCAGCTTGCGTGCGGTGCCCGATCCGGACCGTAGATCACCTGATCTACGGTCCCGATGTATTTCGGTGGGCCCCACCGAATTTTTTTTTTTTTATAAGAAAAAACAGAAATAATCCTGACCGTAGATCACCGTGATCTACGGCCAGGATCGGACACCGCATGCAGAGATGCATGCGAAAATAAATATGTAGACGTTGACAGAAACGAAAAATAGGGGTTCGGATTTTACAATGGATTGGATTGTTTTAGATATTTGAGTGAGCTTTAATAATGGGTGAAAGTGGTCCATTTGTAAATAGCAAGTTTCGGCGTGATCTTTATGTAGTTGTAACTTGCACCTTTTAAAAAATGGTAAATCATTTAGTTGAAAAATCAATTAATATAAATAGAGTTATGGATTGAATCAGCAAAAATAAATGTACAAGATAAATGACACATCCGCAAATATTATTAAATATAATAAATGAAAAATAGTTGACGTTGAATGAAAAATAATAACGGAAAATATAGGTTTGGAGAATCCCACGTTCAAAAATTGGGGCATTTACATACATACCATACCATCCGATTCTATCAATATAGCTGACTAAATTTTATTTTTTATATTTATACCCCTCAAATCTTTCATTTCATACATTGTGTAAGGTAACATGTATGTAAAACTTATAATTTTAGGTGTTAAATATGTAAAATACAAAGGCATTGAATGGTAATTATAAATAAAATAAATCCAGAAAGTGAAGCATTGCAAGGCTCAAAAAGAAAACATATAAAAGTAGTGATATATCAAGTGCTAAGAAGAGATTGTAAAAAAAATTGTCTCAAAATAATTTCTTGTCACAGTCCTAAAACAAACAAGCAGGAAGCATCGAAATTTCAAACTGGGAACAAAAACGATCAAAAGAACAACCGCTGCGCAATCATGAATATTTAAATCATAAAACGGGTTCTAAAGAGAGAACAAAATAGCATAAACACACCCAAAAGCCAGCAGCCATTACTACTGATTACTTGCCCGCTCTACTGCTGACGAATTTCAGCCTTCTTTTTCTGCCACAGCCTATCAAGAGCACTGTCCGCATCTCCCTACAAAGAAAAAACACAGATATTTCATGGAGATATTCATGAAATTACGTCACAAACATATTGAAAAGTCTTAATATTGCTATTTTTTTTATGTGATATTAAAATTTAAGGGACTCACATACATAACAACAAATTCTTATGTATTTATCCATCTCACATCAAAACTTTGATATTTATCTGCATACCAATTTACCCATGCATGTAAAGGGAGTTGTATACAAAAATAATTTGTGATAGATTTGATATGATAGGAAAGAAATGAGTGGATTGTGGATAAATATGAAGATTTGGGGTTGAGATATGTGAATACAAAAGAATTGAATGCTATTTATGTAAATGCCCCAAATTTTAAGTGCTATGTGTGCAAATAAGAAACATTATGCCACGACTTAGCCAAAAAGCTTCAAATTACCAAGAAGTGCACTGACTGACTATCGGAAGGCAAAAACTATCCAACAGGAAATTTGAGAAACATGAAATTTTCATGTTTTAAAACATGAAATTGTATCGTTTTGTTTAATATTTGAGTAACATGAAATTTACATTTTAAAAGAAATACTAAAAACATTAAAAAATTGTATCGTCTTCATAAATAAATATAATTATTATAAAACAAAAAACATATTTGCAAACCTGTACAGACTATAGTTTATCGTTATTTTCCTTGGATCAATCTATTGTTTAAGTACATCTATAATAATTTAAATTTGATTATTATTGATATAAACTCGTTCAACAAATTATAACCCGGACAGACTATAGTTTATTGTCATTTTCCTACGATCAATCTGTTCTTTAAGGACACTTACAATAACAATTTAAATTTGATTAATATTGATATACACTAGTTTAGCAAACTACAACTTCCTGTACAGGTGAATAAATATGTTTTTTTTAATTTTACAATAACTTCATTTATTTAAGAAAACAAAAGCAACTCTTTTTACTGCTTCCAGTATTTCTTCTAAAATGTAAAAGTTTATATTTCCAAATCTTAAATAGAAGAAATAAATAAAATAAGATTAAACATGGACACAAGAAGTCACACCTAAAATACTGAAAAGGGATGCAATGTAATTGTCCATGCTAAATTGAGATTGAAATGAAAATAGATGTCAAACTTTATGGTGGGCTGAAAAAAATTTATACTCTTAGTATGTGTTTAAACAGGTGACTCCTAATGAAAGAAGTTATAATTAAAATGAATAAAAATAACCAGAAAATTTTTTTCTTTACTGTTATTTTTTTTTCCCTGCTCAAAGTATCATTACTGCTTGCTGTATTTTTATAAAAATATTTTAAAAATGACAATCACTATAATTTATAAATATTTTACCCACTGAGTAGTTTAACTCAAACATTCAACTCATAACAATTTCGAAAAAGTTCTATTATAGTATAAATGAATCACAGAGTGTGTTGTAGAAACACCGAAAAGCTCAAACTGATAGCTATAATATTTCAGATTTACATTTTGTTATTTGTAAAATCTGAATATAAATAAATTATTTTAAATTAAGATTTTATGAAATAAAATAATTCTTTTGTGTCTTGGATTATGTTTAAATATGAAAAGAAACTATTTGACAATTTTCCTTTGTCCGACTGTTAGTTTACGCCTTGTTAATTTCAAACTCCTAGGTCGGGTCGTGAAAAATTAAGTGTGAGATATATAAATACATAAAAATTTTGTTATATCCAAGTAAATATTTCTTATCAAGGGTCTATTGTTCAAAATGATGATAATATTGATGGGGATGTTATTAGTAGAATTCAAGTTGATTGGTTGAAGTGGAGGAATGCTTCAACCTATTGTGTAATAGAGAAGTGCCGCTTTGACTGAAAAGAAAATTTTATAAGATGGTGGTGAGACCTGCAAAATACTGTCATTGCCGGTCCCAAGCCCGGATGTGAAAAGTGGAGGGTTGCGTTAAGTAGTCGACATGCAGCGTTAAACTTTTTGAAAAAATCATGACATGAATTCTTTTGATCATTGTGTAAGTGCTAGGGCGTCCCCTAAAAGCGACGTGTTGTATGACCTGAATATAGTGAAAAGTGTGCAAAAGTCATTATACCAAAGCCCAGGTATAGTGTCAAATAAGCAAGGTTTTCACATTACGGATGGTTGTGATAAAGAAGTTAGTCCATAAAACTAATGGAACTAACATTATGATAATATCTTGGAAAATAAATACTCTCAATGATAAATTAATGGAATTAGCTGATATTATTATTCATAGAAGGATTAATATATTATGTATTCAAGAAACAAAATGGGTTAAAGATAGGCTAAGGAGATTGATAATTTAGATTTTTAGCTTTGGTATTCTGGTAAGAGTAACACTAAACATGGTGTAGGTGTTATTATAAATAAAAGTTTGAAAGATTATGTTGTAAAAAATAATCGAGTTATAGATAAAATTATAGCTCTTAAGATTACATTGATACTAAGTTTTTTAATATTATAAGTGTTTATGCTCCTCTGGTAAGTTTAGATATAGGGTTTAAAGAAAAATTCTAGAACTTAGAAGACTTAATACAAATGATACCTCTTGAAGAAAGAATTTTTATTGGAGATTTAAATAGATAAGTCGATAGAGTGGTTGAAAATTTCAGAAATATTCATGGTGACTACAGTTTGGAGTTTCTAATGAAGAAGGTAGAGTCATTTTAGATTTTGTTTTAGCGTATAATTTTATTATTACTAATACTTTATTTTAAAAAACAGATGAACATTTTATTACTTATAAGAATGAATCTAATAAAACACAAATTGATTATTTTCTTATGAGAAGAGATTGTCGAGATTGTAAAAATTGTAAAGTCATTTCAAGTGAGGATTCAAGTACCCAACATTGATTATTAGTTCTAGATTTTAATATGAAGAGTTGTAAAATAAAAAAATACCAGAACTCATCATCATAGAATTAGATGTGGGAACCTAAAAGACAAATAAAATTATTTTTATGAGTAAAATTCAAGATTTCAAAATTTGGGATATTCATGAAGAAATAAATATTATGTGGGATAAAGTAACAAATAATAATAAACATGTAATAAAAGATGTACTTAGAGAATCAAAAGGAAAAAGTTTTTTATAAATAAAAATAGTTTGTATCGGAATAATAATGTGCAATAAAAGATAAAATAAAAGAAATTAAGCCATAAAAATTAGTTTAAATGTAAAAGCTTAGAGAATTGAAAAAAATATCAAAGAGCCCGCAGAGTCTAAAAAACAATCTGCGACGCTAAAAATTTTGCTTTTAGTGAAAAATATATGTATAAACTAGTCAAAAAAAGAGATAAGAAAAGTAAAGATTTAACTCAATTAAAGTGTATTAAAGATAAAAATCAAAAAGTGTTTTTCTTAGAAAAAGAAATTCAACATAGATGGGTGAGTTATTTTTATAATTTTTTTAATAAAGTTTCTAAAAATACGACCGACCATAGTGATCTTAATATTGTAACAATAATAAAACATTTCATTTTTACCGTCTCATTAGTAAAAAAAAGTTGATGAGGCTTTAAAAAAACAAAAGGTTAAAAGTCGGTAGGACCTGATGATATCCCAATTAAAGTCTGGAAATATTTAGGAGATTTGAGAATTTCTTGGCTTACTAAACTCTTTAATATTATTTTAAAAACTTAAAAAGATGTCAATTATAAAGGAATAAAGTCGATGTGTCATAGTTTAAAATTATGAGAGAGGGTAATTGAACATAGGTTAAGACAAATTACAAAGACATAATTAATTTGGATTTATGTCGAACAGGTCTACTAAGGAGGCTATACATTTATTAAGAGGTTTGATGGAGAAGTTCATAGATAATAAGCAGAATCTACATTTGATTTTTATTGATTTAATTTAGAAAAATACGATAAAGATCCAAGAAATATCCTTTGGAGAGTTCTTGAGAAGAAAGTTGTTGATAAGACTTATGTTCAAGTCATTAAAGATATGTATGCTAGAGTTGTTACTTGTGTTCTAACTGAAGAAGGATTGACCAAATATTTTCCTATTTCTGTTGGATTACATCAGGGATCGGCTTTAAGCCCATATCTTTTTGCTTTAGTTATGGATGGTCTTACTGGATTACTGGACATTTACAGAACGATGTACCTTGGTGTATGTTTTTTGCTGATAATATTTTTCTTGTGAATAAGACTGAAGAAAGAGTTCAGGGAAAACTTAAAATTATAGAGGTCTACATTGGAGTAGAACTAAAACTGAATATAAGGATATAATTTTAGTAGTAATAGCTCTAGTGACAGAGTTGTAACTATGAGTGATCAAATCATTACTAAGTGTGAACGCTTTAGGTATCTCTGGTCTATTGTTCAAAGTGATGGTGATATAGATGGGGATGTTATTCTATAGATGAAGATGTTAGTAGTAAAATTCAAGTTGGTTGGTTGAAGTGGAGTGTTTCGGGCCTTTTGTATGATTAAAAAAAGTACCACTTAAACTGAAAGGAAAATTTTATAAGAGAGTGGTGAGACATGCAACACTCTATGATGTTGACCGTTGGCCTTTAAAAGAGAAGCATAATACTAAGTTAAGTGTTGCCGATATGAGAATGATTAGGTGGATGAGTGGCTTTACACTTAGAGACAAAATGTGAAATGATTATATCCGTGATAGTGAAATGATTATATCCGTGATAGGGTTGGTGTAGCCCCAGTGACAAACAAAATTAGAGAAAGTCGTCTTAGATGGTTTGGCCACATTAAACGTCGACCATCCGATGATCTGATTAGAAGAGTAGATGTTTTAGATTCGACTTATGTTAAGAAAAACAGAGATAGACCTGGGAAGATTTGGGCATATTGTATAAAAAATGATCATAAAATATGACACTAAATAGGACGCAACGAAGAAAAAGAATTCATGTAGCCGACCTCACTTAGTGGGATAAAGGTTCTGTTGTTATTGTTGTTGTTGCCGTTGTTGTTGTTATTGTTAGTAAATACTGCTAAATTAAAAAAGAAAACTTACATACCATATGATTCTTATGTATTTACATATCTAGCACCCAAAATTTTATATTACACTTAAAAATTTTCTTTACATAACTCTATGCATGAAAAGGTACATTTCACTTCTAAAAGAGAAGTAATGGTAATATTTTTGATGTCACATTAAACATTTGAGTCAAATACACGTAAATATGAATGCTTAAATGATAGGTATAAATAAACAAGAATTATGTGGCATGTAGGTAAATATGCCAATAAAATATTACCAAGTAAAACAATGCTTAAAATTAACTGAAACCCAATCAATGCAAGAAAAAAAAACCTTTTAAAAATCAAATGGATTTCAACTTTACCTTAAAAATTAATTGAAAGAAATCAAACGACAGTATCTCATATGCATTTAGTCTCTCAATAAAAGCAGATGTATTTTTTTTCTGCCCTGTATTGGCCAAATGCATTTATTAAGGGTATATATGAAAAGGAACATACAGAACGGCATAAGATTTCAAAAGCCTAAGGCATTTATGTACAACGGTTAAAGCATGACACAAAATCAAGCAAAGCAATTAAGCATACGAAGCATTGTCTAAATGGATTTATGTAATCTCCAATCAATCCCTTTCAGTAATAAGACAACAGTTTACACCATCAACTTTCGAATATTTTATGCCCAACAAGGAATTTTTTACAAAAGTACCGCTCAATTCTTATATATTTACATAGACAACACCAACACTTCAGTTTATAAATATGCCATTGTACCTATGCATAAAAAGGTTTACCTCACTTTTTGAAAGTTTAACGGTTTGTTTGGTTGGCAGTAAAAGGAATCCATTCATTTTGTAGGACACTTTAGGTTTCAGGCGTTTGGTACGATGACAATTAAATCTAGTATAAAATATTAGTGTAAAATATGAATGAATTGAATTCATTTTTTAGTTCATTTTATTTATATTTGAAATCCAATAGATTTAACCGAATTCCAAAAACACGGCCTTATGTAGTGTTGTCATCCACTGCATTAGCCACCACCATCAACCGTAGACATAGTTGTTCGCCACCAACTCCGGCCACTATCGCTGATCACCACCATCTTTGGCCACTGCCACCGGTCTCCATCACCGGCAACAACCGTCATTGACTACCACCAACTTTGGTCACTGTCATCGGTTGCCACTAACTCTGGCAACCGTTGTCGATTGCCACCACCTCTAGCCACTACTACGAGTTGTTGCCATGGCCACCACCATCAGCCTCCGCCTTCCACCATAATCGCCAATAAGTTATACAACATCTCAAAAACTATGAAATACATTATTCTTATTCTATTTCAAAACAAACAAAAAAATTATAAAGTTGTACGTTTATTTAGGGTGAACCAAATAACTTAAAACTACTCCAAATATAAAACATTACTGCTGCATTGCGTTCAGCTTATACAACAATACTTTTTCAACAAACCAAACAACCTATAAGTGATTTGTGTGGCATAAATGTTAAAAAAAAAATGTTGTTAGATAGGTAATACAATGGCATTGGGTTGGTATGCATGTAAATGCCGCAAAAGCTAAATAAGAATTAAATACACTAAAAACTAGTATAATTACAATTACAACTTACAAGGGCCTAAACCACGATAAAGAATTGACAGCAGTAAGAAGTTATAAACAGCAGTTCAGTTAAAAGCGAATTAAAGGGAAATTAAAAGGAAGTTCACCAACCTGAGCTCGGATGAATCCAGAAAGCGCGAAAGTGGAAAAGGTCCTAGTATAAACTCCGTGCTCGTCCAAATGACCAATGTTAATCTGGACTGCTGCGTGATCCTTGGCGTTAATTAATTGGTTTGTTGCAGAGCTGCAGAAGGATTTCCAAAAAATATCAGACAGCAAAGACAAATATCAGTGAAATTTAAAATCACGGTAATATATAAAACAAACAGAGATCAGGCACCATAAATTGGATAGAATAAAAGATACCATTTCCTGGGAATGTAAAGATCCACAAGTTGACCTTCTTCATTCTGCATTTTGAAGCAGTATTTGGCAGTCGGTAGGGCAGTAAAGCTTTATTTTCCTGAAAAGCAGAAGATCGAAATACACCCAAAATAATAAAAAAGAAAAAGAAAAATTGATCTAAATCCAACACTGCTAATAGAAAATAATCAATTACAAAGATGCTAAAGGAACAAAAAGAAGCAGATTCGCATTATTAATTGTGGAATTAACCAAACACAAAAAACAAAAAAACGAACACATGACCTATCTCGTCCAAAAGCTTCTCAGCGTTCAATGAAATCCAAAGAATCTAAATAGATCTACTATTTCGGAATAATTTAAAATAACTTCACAAATTAAAGAAGAAAACCAAGAAAATATAGTGTGCATAACATTAATTCTCATGAGTCGAGATCCTACATGAGTTCACTCAGGACGAAAAATACAAAAAAAAAAAAAAACGTAGAAGAAGAGTAAACCTAGGATTGAATCAGAAATCTGCGTCTGTTTCAAAGACAACAGAAAAAACCTAACTGCGTAAAAGCTAGAAGAGGGCGCCCCTACCACGCTGAACTTGAGCCAACCAAGGGTTTCGGCAGAAATCGTAAAATGAATCCTAAAAAAACATCCAGAACATCCCAAAACTACATAAGACTTCAGATTTATAAGAAACAAAACAAGTTAACAAAAAGGAAAGCCTGGATCATCAAAATTATTCAATCCAAGTAGCACCAAACTTCAAAAAACCGTAAACTATAGGATTACCAGATCTACTAATACTGCAGGTAAATCTAAAAAGACGAATCTCCTAATCGGTTGAATCAAAAGAAAAAAAACAAAAACAAAAATAAGAGAAAGATCGGATAAGTGGAGAAAGCATAGTAGCACGAATAAACTCACCAAAAGAACGCCGCCCGTCAACGGCTCTCCTCACCTCTTCGTTCTCGTTCTTCCCTCCTGTCAACTGGAGAAAAGCTTTCTCCGAATCTCAAACCTCAGTTCTTATAGCCGCCAGTATCGATGGAGAAGAATCCGGTGATAAACCCTAACTCGATGCTGTAATGTCTTAGTGACTAAAATACCCCTTTTAAGCTGTTGAATTTTGGACCGTTGATTTGAGGAGCCCATACACGCTGCATTTTGGCCAAATAGATCCCCATGTAGAAATTTTCGTAGAAAAAAAATTTAATTATTAATTTATTTATTTTGATATTTATGTTATTTTTGTAAAATTTTTTTCTCAATGAATAGTTTTAAGGAATAATGTTTAACATATCCTATTTATAAATCTATGAAATGAACATTATTAGAGGTGTCGAAATGGCTCGTTTTGCAGCTCGTGTTCAATACGTTCTAGCAAATGAGTTGAATGGTAGCAATGAATATATAATGCATATTATTTTTAAATGATTTAATTGACTAAAATGTTACAACGAATTATAATCGATTGAAATGATTAATTTAAAAAAATAGAATAAAAATATATTAAATTTTATTTAAATAAATTAGAGATATTAAAAAGGCTTGTTGTTTGCGAACAACTAGTGTTTGGCTTGCTAAGAACACAAATTCAACACTAACAACCCTCGATATATTAACGAACTGAATACGAACAACTGTATTTTTTAACAAGGCGAACAGGAGTTAAGGTTGGCCTCGCTCAAGCTCATCTTGTTTACACTCCTAAACATTGGGAAAAATATTACATCATGACTCTTAACGTAGAGCTACGTTCATAGTCCACTGATATGCGGACATGTGGCTTCAAGGAAACGCGCGCGCTTTTCTGTGATATGTCCTTGTAACACAGACGAATATTCCTCTTGTGTTATGTTATTCCACGTTATTCAGGTGTTATTGTGATGATATTGATATGTTATTGTTTTCTTATAATACCGAAAATATTCCCAAAACACAATAATACATAAATATCACCACAATAACACCTGAATAATATATAATAACAATGGAGGAATATTTCTCTACGTTAAAATGATTTTTTTTAATTTTTCTGTCAGCTCCACGTGTCCGTATATTAATGGACTCCTCACGTAGCTCTACATTAGGAGTCTTGACGTAATATTTTTCCTAAAGATTGTGAGAATGACTTTCAAAACTCAAGGCATATCATTAAATCAATTTGATATATCTTAGGAGCATTAATTTCATCTCATTGAATTGCTATTTTCAAGTGCATGTGGGGCATTTGATTATTTATTTATTTATTTATTCAATTGCTCTCAGAGACTTCGACTTATATATTCAAATATTTCAAGTTTATCGGACTCATATTAATTTGCTATAAGATGTTATCATCTTAATAAAAAAATTATTAAAAGTAAAATTCAATTTTCTAAATATTAATTATGGAAATTAAGGGAGTGTTCGATTCGGCTTTGTTTAGAAACGAACCACATTCGAGCCACTAGCATTCCAACCCTCGAAAACGTCGTTTTATAAATAATAATAATAAAAAAAAAACATTCAGGTCTTTTTGAGGCAGCTTATTTGGCATGTTTGCGTTTTGGAAACGCATCCAAAACATTTGTTTAGTGTGTTTTTCCTGTTTATCCAAAAACGGTGTTCGGGTTTCATAATAAACACTACCGCGAGATTGGGCCCGCAGCCCGTGATCTTACGTGCCCTTATTACCCGCTTGCCCTTCGCTCCTCGCTCTACCCTAGATGACTCCTTGCTCTCTTCTCTCCCTCGAATGCTCCAATCTCGCGATTAGCGATCTCTTTCACCTCTTCCTCTTCCCTCTGACCTCTAGTTACTGTGCTTTGTAAGTAATTTCAATAAAATTTGTGGCGATTTTTTGATGGAATGATACTCTCTACGCGACTTTCCGATGAAATGACTTTCTTTACCCAATTTTACGATTTTTGGATAATTTGGAGAATCGGTGAAAGCGAATTGAGCTGAATGTGATTGTGTGTCACGAGGCATTACACGATTTTGTGCTGGATTTGCTTGTTGAGTTGCTATGGCAGTGGTGCTATATATTCTTGATGCTTATATGCATTGGGGTGAATATGAGAAGGGCGAGGGGCTTAAAATTTACATGCCAGAAAATTCCACCACAATTTTTTGACTTCTGCAAGAAAAGTAAAGTGTCCCAAAATGTTGCTATAGTTATAATATATTTCTTATTGTTTAATACAATGATAAATATATATAAAAGCTGTGATTTTTATATAATATAAAAAGATGGGATCTTCGAATATTTTTGTACAAGCAACACTTTCAAAATTAAAATTTTCAGATAGAAAAATAACTTTTAAAACACCAAGCTTTTAAATAACAGAACTTTTGAATTGAGATTTCGTGCAAACACAACCGTCTCAAAAGCACCCTAAAAATTCTGAGATATGAAATTGAAAAGAAGCTTTAAGTACTTACCACTTAATTCTTATGAATTTACATAAATAACATCTAAACTTTATGACATTTGTCAAATTATATCGACAGCCACCAGTAGAGCGGAGCGCCGCACCATTGTCCATTTCATTGCGAAGGAACCTTAAACGGTAACACTAGCACTACAATCTGCGAGCCTCGGCTTCACAAACAAAATGGCAATGATAAAGAAGCAAGCATTAAAGCTTGCAGTAACACTAGCACTACAATCTGCGAGCCTCGGCTTCACAAACAAAATGGCAACGGTAAGAAGCAAGCATTAAAGCTTGCGTGAGGCGAGGGACGATACCGACAAGAGAGATCAAGTGAGCGACAGAAGAAGGGCACGGGAGGAAAAATTTGCTTGATGTGGATTGAAGACACGGGCTGCAGAGTTGATCCGGCGGCCCCGTCTATTAAGAAAATCAAAACGACATTTTTTTATAAACTTTTTGAACGCAAGAAATAAACCTTGCACGGCATTTTCAAAATATTACCCGCACTTATAAACTACCGAAACGGGCCCTTAGTGCGCCTTTTAACAAAGCCACAGATAGCCACCATAACTCTTCACACATCCATTTCGTCTGCAATAACTCACTTTACTGTAGATTCTTGACATCTGCAGCCGCCACAAACAAAACCTAATTTAGTGAGCTTCCTTTTATTTTAAGTTAAATATAAACTCGATTTTCTAAAGTTAAAACTTACATCAAATTTAATGGAACCTATTAAATGAAAAAAAAATATTTAAATTTTTAATATTTATCATATTTAGAATCGGTCAAAGTTGATTGATCACAGATGGAGCAAATAAAGTCTCAAACTTGCTTACAATACAAGATATTAAAGCCAGTTATAAAACAAAATAGACATTGGCTGATACTATTTCATATGGAATGTCACAGATTTATGTGACCGTTTATCCCCATACCTTACTAAACCCTAGTCAAGAATATATAATCTGATAAGATGACAGACAAAAATACAGTGTTTAATACATGCTACCAAAGGATCAGTCCCAAGCGCTTGTAAACCCTGACCCGGAGTTGGCTCCACCACCACCACCACAATAATCAGATGACGCTCCACCACCATAACCCCCACCGCCTCCACCAAAGCGACCTCCTTCTGTGCGCCGACTATGACCGCCACCTCCGCCAGAAGATTGAGATGCATACTGAGCTAGCCAAGGAGGTACCTCTTGGTTCGATTCCTGCATGACCTCAGGCAGCGGCTAGGCCAAAGAAGCATTGCTTTCGTTAAAGAATGCAGTCGCCGAACCCGACTTTCCTGCCTTCCCGTTCTTCCGAT